>NC_042997.1:3085100-3090100 GCF_006345805.1 Octopus sinensis | reverse complement strand
GACAGTTAAATGAACAATTATTGTTGGGTTTTCTCCTAAAGTCGTTGTAGGTGACCAATTATGGTGCTTTGTTGAAGTATACAACCGCATTGAGCATTAAAAATGTGGCACGATGAGTAATGTATCCATCATTGCAACAAGCACTGGTTACATAAAACCTATGTGCTTTGTTACATTTCAGAAGTGTTTCATAAAATTATTTTTAGAGCAATTTGTATAGAAATTAAAATATTCCAACTCGACATATTGTTAAAAATATTCTCTTTTATTGTATAAATATTAAGAGGATACTGAATACAATTGTTTCCCTGGATATACCACAAAAATGGTGGGTACACGGATGTGTAGAGATGACGTTTAATACATATTTAAAATTGCTATTTTATATAATATAATATAATATTATGTTGTATGATTTAATATAGGGAACGTTATACTTAAACTGGTTGGTCTGACTATTAAAGCACGACCAAATTGGGCTGACCATGTTGGAAATTTAATAGTAATATTATTACTAACTATAGAAATAAAATGCTTCTAAACTAACTTTCCATTAGATATAAATGTATATATTACAACAATTAGCATAAAAGAGGCAGTTAAATTATTCATAGACAGACAGGTTTTGGTCCTGAGTATTACTTAAATCAATATAACAAATGTTGGTATCAATTAGAGGGTAAGTTTGCTACAGGCACTACACTAACCTATATGCTACTGTAATTAGAGCCCAGCATTGAGCTTCAATTCTATTGCTGTTGAAACTAGAATACGCAGATACAAATGTAACAGCACAATGACAGATATTTTTTTCAGAAACACAGCTGCTCTTCTTAGATTAAGATATTTCAAATATTTCTCACATATTCAAATGTCAAGGAACTCACAAGTAATTTTTATGTGAAGCAATATGAAATGGCATAATGAGATATGATGATAGAAATATTTCTTAAACTAAGATACGTATGCATATAAACGTATATATCAATATATGTGCATGTATGGAAAGAGAGAGGGGGAGAAAGAAGGGAGAGGGAAGAATGAAGAGAAATGAAATAGAGAGCGAGAAACTGAAAGGGAGATTAAATCAATGAAAAGGGAATAGAAAATTATATCAAGAACTTCAGTAAGTTAAAGCTTTTTCAGATATAGGAAGCAAAATACTAATATTTGGGTTTGTGTATCACACTATAGTGTCATAGGATCTACAAAAATGAAGTGCAATTTTATTATGAAAAGCATCCACAGAAATCATTACCATTCCAAAAAGCATTAACTTATGTATGTAGGAAATGAAATACATACACATAAAACACATACATACGTGCATACATAGGGGAGAATTCGCAAAAAAGACGAAGACAGGTGGTTTAGATAACAAGCAGATGTATTTGTTTAACGCGCAGGATGTGAAACAGTGTATAACGTTTCGAGCCTACGGTCTTCCACAGAAAGGAACACAGAAAGAAACAGGGAGAGAAAATAAAGAATGTATAGTGGCTAGCGATTTATCATGGCGATTGCCGAACAGAGGGGTTACACAGGAGAGCTAGGAAGAAGGGGAGACAAAATAAATTTCCGAAAATCTATATGAATATCTTTATATGCGTTCTAATCAATCCAAAATCACCAATGTGAGAGTGAACTATCTCAATTTTATTAGAACGATAAATATAATACATTTCCCATCTTTATGTCTTATCTCAAATAAAAGCCAGGTGCCGCATCATGGATGATAACAGATGGTGGTATCTCATGATTAGTATCGTCGTACCGAATTCAAATTGATGGGATATTTGAGTCATCTTTCCTAAAATATATGTATTTGGGAAATTCAAATGCAAGTGTGCAAAATAATATCACATCCTATTGCGTATTAGAAAAAAGGTTTAATAATTAGTCATTCCTACACCTGTTCACTAGCATACACACATTCTCATGTTTAGACTCATTGTGTCATGAAATGATTACTCGTGTTGAAAACAGACTCATACATCATAAACAATAAATAGGCAAGCATGTACTTGGAATGAATATGAAAAGATCTATCCAGTTAGCATTAGCGTTTGCTCTTCTTAATTGTAAGAGTTATGCTTTTGCAGTTTATATATATATATATATATATATATATATATATATATATATATATATATATATATATATATCGTCCCATTATGTCAGCCGAAGACATCTTAAAATCGACTGTATTAGAGAGTCATGACAACTAACGTAAAGTTTTAACTGCCTGGTAGGATTTTGGACTTAACTTTGCATTTGGAATCCAATTTCTAGTAATTTTCCATTGCATTTCATGCTCTGGAATCAATAAGAAAAATCACATATACATTTGAGTCGATTACGCTTCTCTCTTACGAATATGTAGCGTTACATATTAAGAAGAAATCAATATAAGTTTAATATCTAGATGAACTGGAAATCAATGATGCGTTCGAAACGGTAGATTAATTAATTAGATGTATTTTTACCCTAATAGATTCTGAATATCCAAAGTGTTGTGGCCGATTTTGGTGCTCACATCACATATTTATAAACAGACCGGAATTTTAGAATGTATTCGATGAACATTCTCCAAAACAAAAAGGGTGTACTTTTAATGTACATGGTCAAATTTAGGGTATAAATAGACGTGCCATGTCTCTCTATATTTTTACAAAATTTCTTTGGATCAATTGCATGGATCACAAAAATAAGTCTTTTCGGTATGGAACTCAAGCAAGTTCAGAAAGTACTGAGTCGATCTTAATAAATATCAGGTTAGCATTATAGCTGCGATATGTTAAAATATGCATGGTATTAACGTATTTTGCTAACAATCAGTTGTATATGATATCAATTAACTTGTGTTTTGCCGTTGTAATTTCCAAATATTTCTTTTTGCACAAGAATTTCCGATTAACTTTTTGTAATTCTCCACCGTATTTTGCCTAAAGTCCATATTATGCTTTTTAAAATAATTTCTTGTTATTTCATATCGAAACACATTTAAAATTATGTATATTTTCTTTTTCTTTGTTTTCAATTGTTAGTTGTTTCGAGTAATGTATCATCTAAATTGAACAAAGCAAGAAAAACTGAAATCAATATTAAATTTGTATTCTAAATCTCACACTATCTTGGAGCATCTTCCACGCGCAGTTTATTTATCGATAACTAAAATTTCTTCAACATACAATGTAAGTTGTCGAAATCATTTAAAATACGTGTCAAAACTACAATTAAATTAATTGAAAGCTCCAAATTTTAGAATATAACCTCAGGTTTGTAATGCTCTACGTGAAAAATACAAAAGCAATCTCCCATTCAAATATTTAAATCAATTTGTTTTGTGAAATATTCAACTAAACGGTAACATTTGGAGCACAACACGTAAAACTAAATTATCTAGCATCGTCTCCTAATCTAGTTTCTGATTTATTTATTTTTTCGCGAAAATATTATTGGCTTAAAGATACCATGGCTCAAGTAAAAAAATTGGCCCCAAATGTAGATATGCGGAATCGGTAAAAAAAAAAGAAGTAATTTTAATTTTTTTTAATTTCATTTACTCATTTTAGATTTCTGTAAAATTCTGCCAGCTATTCCCACTGTGTAATTGTGAAAATAGTTGCTTAACATTATGTACATCATACAATGTTATATCTATATATATATATATATATATATATATATGCTTGTGTGTGTGTGAGAGAGAGAGAGACATAGAGAGAGAGAGAGACTAAGGTTAGCTGGACAGGCTCATCGTCATTCAGTGTTGATACTGCACTCAGTGTTTCTCTGGGAACCATTACACGGACACACTAGAAGAGGGACACTGAGGATGGCATATATTAATGACCTAAGGACAGACACTGGTCTCTCGTAAAAAAAAAACAGCAATGATGAGGGGGAAGTACCACTGGAAATAACTCGTCCATGGAACGCAGGAATCTTGCCCACCGAAGATAGATCGATAGTTGTGAGTAGATATATGTGTCTACTTGTGTGTAATGTGTGTGTACGTGTGCGTGAGTGTGTGAGTGCGCGCGTATATGCTTGTACGTTAGAGAATTGTTCAAAATGTATTATAGTTTAATCTCCGGTGTATGTCAGCCAAAATCTGGAGACCTTCTGTTAAACACAGGAATGTAAATACATGTTGGGATGCATGATCTACAGTTAACGATGGCAGCATGACCGAAGCGCAACATAATTGTCTATATGCTCATGTTCATATCACTGAGTTTTCAGATCAATTGTACCAACTTACAATACTTCACTCAGTTGCTACTTCGTGTATTTCTAACTGAGAGATCTTGAAGTATGTTCCTAATTTGCCAACCCGTTATATTTCTCGGGTAAATAATTCGAAATAGCTAACACAAAGAAGGGCAGTGCGTATTTTCAACTACTAATCTGGAATAGTAAAGTTGCTGTAGTAACACTTAAGCAGAGTAACCACAATTATAACGTATATATGAAAATACATTTTCAATAATGTAATCGTTTGTCTCAAGGAACGAAAATTATTATATTTAAATGCTTCCAAATGACATGAATATTCATACGCCTAGACAAACATACCAAGCAGTCAATGAGCCTGATAGCTCGCAAATACAGATTAGCATGTTACTAAAGATGACCAGTGTAAAATGAATAACCCAAGCAGTTACTTGTTCTTTGACATTTAACCAACTCATTTATTCATTTTGTCACATGATATTTGCTGTACAAAAAATATATATCTTGTTGACCTGCAGCTATTTCAAAAGTAAAGAAAATATATGCTTGTTTGGTCAATTGCAGCTTGACATAAGATATATTACAGCATTGAAATTTCTGCTGCGTGAATTATATGAAACTTTGTTCTCATTGAACAGTAATCATGTTGACGTACTAACAAATTCATAATCAACAATAGCATTGGTACTCCATAAACTTAAGACTGAGGGTAAACTATGTATATGGTTACTGCATCTGATATGAAATTTAAAAATCATAAG
>NC_042997.1:3020100-3077600 GCF_006345805.1 Octopus sinensis | reverse complement strand
TCTCTTTCTCATTCACTCTCTTTCTTTCCCTCTTTTTCCCTTCTCTCTATCTGTGAATGTGTGTGTGCCCATGTTTCCATCTGCATGTTATGAAGAATACGTTTACTCGAATGTGGATGTATTATATATCATTGTATATATATATATATATATATATATATTATATATATATATATATATATATGCCACAAATGGTGGATTTACTCTCAGCCTTTCCCGAAGTTTTCGAAACACTGATTGTAGAAAACGGAAAAAAGCTTAGTACATGCCACACAGCATATTTTTTTGTTTGATTGCTTGAAGACACAAACGAATACTTCAGATTTACCAACAGTGAGATAAGTGAAAGAAGACTCATTCATTATGAATACATAATATCAATTAAAATTATTTTCCATGAAAATATCAAAATTTCATTGCGTTGAAAACGATGGTCGCAGGAATATTTCAATCAATATGTTACCTGTTTGGAGATAGCTCAGACTTTCCTATAAAAGATGGTATAAAGAGTGCATCATATATGGTCAAAATTATTTCCCTATCATTGAAATCTCGGTAACCTGCTCAGAATTCAAAACATTAGAAACTATCTTTCTTTTTGTTGCATTTACCATTATTTCCGCGACTTTCTCTCAATTGAATTAACTGGTGTCTAGATATTAACTTCCTGGTCACTTTTGTTAGAAACATCATGTCATCTTTGTCTTTTATACTTAATTCTGGGTTAATTATTTCATACCTGATATTTACTCTCTAAAAATACCAACATGGGTATGAATTTTCTTCAAGGCCTGAGCCTGCATAGCTGCTGTAGTAAAGTTCTAAACGGAAGCTACCGAAAATTCAAAATTGCCTTCTGTTGCAGACAACGTTTAAGTACTTATCCGGAAATAATGATTCAATTATGAAACACTGAAACCATATGGCATGTGTCAATGTGAAGGTGTTCGCCTGAATTCTTATACCTCGCTACCAATCGGTAAATCTATTCAGCAAGTATAGGAAAGTGAATTAATTTATTGCTCTATGATTTGAAACATTGCAATTTATTTCCCCGCAATAATTCATTATGCCGTTCTGTATGAAAACGGGAAAAAGGAAATCGATACTTAATTTTCCTCGCAATCTGATGTCCTGCTTTATAAAACTTTGGTTTATAGAACTTACGGAAAATATTGATTCCTTTCTATAATCCTTTTACAAATGTCGATGTAAGACACAAATTATATTAATGTTTGACTATCAAATGCAATATGTATTTATATGTATCTACATATATATGCATATAAGTACATATCTCTCTCTCTCTCTTTCTCTCTCTCTCTCTCTTTGTATTATATATATATATATATATGTATATATATACATACATATATATTAAACGGATCCTTATATCTGTAATTGCTTATATTAAATGTTAGTTGCAAAGGTATATAGATATATTGAAAAATGCTTCATGAAAATATTTATTACCCTCTGCTGCTCTTATTTTGGTTGTTACTGTTAAGATGTATGTGTGCATGTATTATTCAGTGTGTGAGCGTGTGTATATGTACTAGTGTAGATACATACACATCATATATACACACACATATATATTATTTTCAAATGGCACTGGAATTAAATCGATTGGTCGATAACATTTGACATATCAAATACCAGGAATGTCAGCAAGTCCATATAAATTACAGGAATATTTCAAACGTTTGCAATTTGTTCACTAGTAATTTGGTCGATCTGATGTCAAGTTTGTATTTTTTATGCAAATTATAGCTTATAGACAGTCACGAATATTTCCTCATCAAATTGTGAGTATTCAATTTTATAGCCATATTATATTTAGGCTCACCATTTGTAAGGCAGCACTTTGCAATGGTATCATCTTGATCTGATGAAATACATTAGCAACGGTAACATTAATGATAAACTACTGCAATGCGACACTTTATTTTGGTAAATGATAAGAACAGCATTGAGGAATCCTGTACATAAACGATATTTATTTCCAAAAAACGGTATTACGAAAGATATAGTTGACCCGGTATAGATTTGAAGACAAAATCAAGTTCGCGAAAAAAATGTACTATATCCATAAATACATTGAATAAGCAGCACTACAGTAATGATACTATTATATACAATCGAATTCATACCTTACTACACATGCTTATGCTCCACTTTCAAAAAGAATATGTGTATTGTCCACCTAAATATCTATATGCATACACCATGAAACACCTTGCAACTATGTTCGGTTTGGATGCATGGGAGTTATATATGTAGCACTAATTTCCCAACTGTGAATCCCCATATCAAATGAGTTTAATTATGAAATGACTAGTGTTTAATATCGTTAGTACGCATGCTATATTTGTCGCTTGCAAAGGAATAAGAAACTTTAAAATATACATATATTTCAACCTATATATATATATATATATATATATATATATAGGTTGAAAAAAGATTACAGGGCTATACAAATGAAATGTTTATATATAAAAGAGCAAGTGAAAATAGCAGATGTGATCCATCATCGAAACCAATATTTTCTTTATAAAATGTTTAAAAGCATTTTTATTGAATTCTTTCTTAAAATGAAACATCTTAGATTTACTTTTGTGCTATTTCCACCTTCATCTATAATATGTGTGTGTGCGAGTCCGTGTCTGTGTGTAAGTGCGAGCGTGTGTTTTTGTCTATGTGTGTGTGGGAGTATTGATATAGAGAAGACCCAAGGTGGCAGGTAACGATATGTAAGTAATATGAAAAGACCGTACTTAAACTCTTGGCTCGATAATGATACGAGTGAGGAATCGAATGTGGGTCTTTTATGAACATGTATATATTAAAAACAATGAGACCACAAAACCAAGACTGTGTAGAATTTTCAGGACTTCTATAAAGGGAAAGTTAGTCTTATTATTATTTCTGGGATATTAGGAATATCCCTTCATCAGAGACTATGGTTACATAGAGGTCAATAATAGAGTTCAATATGAGGAGTTATTTTGGAAAATGAAGCAATAAAGATTATATACATATGTATGTGTGTGTTTGTGTGTGTGTATGTGCATTCTTTTATATTTTCACTTGTTTCTGTCATCTGAATGCGGCAATGTACGTACGTACATACATGCATGCACACGCAAACACATGGACACGCACACAGAAATACACATACACTTATATGTATATATAGTCTTGCAAAACAATGTGATATAATTTTATTATTTTTAGATGTGTGTAGAAAAATCGATTGCGAATATATTCCTGAAGAAACTTGTTCTACAAAACAACAATAATCTTGATATGTAACATCGGTGATAATTCTTTCATCACACCAGTTATGAGAATGCTATATTCATAGTCTGTAAAGTTGAAGACAATAATCTTGAAGAAATTCAATGAAAGTAGATGCTCACCTAACAATACATGATATTCAACATAAACACTTAACGTTGTTCAGTACGACATAATGAATATTGTCAATAAGAGTGACAATCACGGTATAATCATTCAATCCATGAGCAATACAGTCATATGACGGACGAAAATAAAGGTTCCTTTATTAAATTGTAAAGTTAAAGCATTAATATGTGCGATAAACACACAGATATGAAATTCTTTGTATTCTGCTCGGTGATAGGAAATTCTTGAGGCATGTATCCACTCGAAATATCTGAATAATGAAAGCACGTGACTGAAACAAAAACATATCTCAAATGAATTTTGCAGTACAGATGTTTATTATGCAATGTTGTAATATAGAGTATTCAAATATACGATCCTCTGAATATTTCGAAGAACTCTTAGAAACTGCCAGTGAAGTATACATCATCATTCCATTATTAGAGGGAAGTGTCTTTAGCTACGTTCCAGTGGTACTAAAAGCAACTGTAATAAAAGAGAAGTTACTGGCATGAAATAACTGACAACTCTATGCAGTAGTGTGAACGATTTTTTTCGCCTTCTTTTCTTTTTTATTTTGCAAAATAAGATCAGTAGGAGATAAAATATTAAAGCATGAGCTATTTCATAACACCACAGAAACTCAATGTGAAAAAATATTGCCCGAAATGATGAAGTAACAGGAAATGACTTTGGAAATAATTTATGAATAAAAAAAAGAGACAGACATGTGAAGAACCCATCAACGAGTGATAACGATTAATATGGAAGAGGCAGTATCGATAGCATGCCGGGAAAAATGCATAACAGCATTTCATATGTCTTATATTCTGAGCTCTCATTCCACCGAAGTCGAATATGCGTTTTATCCTTTCGGGGTCGGGGACAGGGTGTCAATGTAATTGACTAACCTCTTCTTCTGAAAGTGTTGGACTTGAGTCAAAATTTCAAAGCAATGTGGTTTATAAATTAGATTGCAAACTTTATTTTTCTAGATTTTGGTACTTTGTTTTTATATTGACCAAAAATATGTATCATACATTTTGAGCTGGTCTAGCAGTTAAGAGAAGAAATAATTTTAATGATAGAGAAAATTGAAGGTAAATATTTGTAGACAATATAGTAATGAATTACTGAATCGACACCAAACAGGATACCGTTAAATGAAATGCACAATGAAAACAAATTAAACACATGAAGTAGATATGTTTTAAAAATTTAGATACAGTGCGAGGGCAGATTACGGGAATCTAGCTTAAAAGTCAAATATGAATATCGTCTAAAAATATGAGGGCTTTATAAAAAAAGGTGGAAAATGCCAGATATTTCATTCAAATGTTATTTCTGATATTAATAACGGACAGTATATAGTTCATGTGAATATATAAAATAATTGTAGTGAAGTGCGGGATAAAAGTAGACCACAGTCACGTTTTGTTTGCATGCAGAAAAGACAACTGTTCTCATAATACACAGAGTTGCACAGCCTTGCTTAGACATTCCGCACAAATAAAAACACACACATACACCTCCCTTGATTTACGACTCTGTATGTGTGTGCGTCTGTGTCTGTGTGGTGTGTATGTGCACGTGTGAATGTAGTTGAACGCCAAAGGAGACACTGGGCAATTGCTTGAAATTTCATAGAAACATAAGCATGTATTTGGTCGTATAGCTATTTCTGCCAACATTTCATATCATTAGACCCGTGCAAATGTTACTATATAAGTTTGTGGGTGAGAAACTTTTCACATAGTTTCTTACATAGCTATTTTCATGTATACGTACGTATGGATATGCATGTGTACGCGCGTTTCAATGAACACACGTTTCTAGAAAGAAAGACGGAGATAACGTTTCATTCTAATGTATATTGCAAAACAACCCATCAAATGACCATCTATATCAAGATTTCTCTCCTCTATATCCAGTAGAAGTATGGACAATCTGTCCTTTCTAATCACTCGATCGATGTCAAAAGGCTTAAAAGATCCTTCAGTCACGGGACAATGGATTACATGGACACCAGGACTTAACTGGTACTTACTTTATCAACCCCAAAAGGATGAAAAGCAAGATCGGTTTCGGCGGAATTTGAACTCAAAACGTAAAGACGAATGAAATATCGCAAATCATTCTGCCAGCTCTTCAACATTCTATCGGTCTTTTCTTCGCATTTCCTATCAAAGTTCGTTTACCTTTTTCTGTTGTTTCCATTCGTCACCCCACTCTGTTTTTTTTTTTTCGTGTGGTTCCTATTCTTCTGTATTTAATTTTTTTTTTTCATTCCTTGAAATATCTCAGGATCACTTTTGAGCTGCAGCATCGAAATAAAGATGTCTTCTGTAACGCAAGCTTATTTTCTCTGTATGTCTCTCTCTTTCTCTCTTTCTCTCTCTAATTCTCTATTTTCTTTCATTCTTCTTTCTTTCGCTACACATATCTCTTTCTAATTTTGACTTTCTTGTCACTCTGTCTCATTTGTATCTCTCTTTCTTCTAAGTTCTTTCTTTACTCTCGCATTTTTGTTTCTCCTTTATATAACATTCCTCTTTCAAAACATATTTCCGTTGCTGCATTTCCTCTCAAAATTTTAGCCACATTTTATTTCCCTCTCTTGTTTGCATTCTGAACATTTCATACACTTCTATTATACTCATCTCTTTTACATCTCTTGTGAACGCTTCAATCTTTTTAGATATTTCTCTATGGCGTGTTACTGTCTCTAGTGCATTTAATATAGTTTGCTTCCTTTTTCACGTTAGAACCTCTCTTTCTTTTCATATTCTCTATTTCGATTTCACAGACAGGCTTACACTCATAAATACTCACTGACATACCAATACACATACACATGCATATTCACGCATAATCAAACAATGTCGTCTCTCACCTTTGCTGTTTCAATGTATTCAGTGTTTCGCTTTACAATTCACGACGCTACTCCACCCCAGTTCTTAACTTTACGCCGCCACCAACACTTTCGCATAAATGCCTAAGCACTGTGTCAGGCGCTGCATTCTACCTCCCTCACATTAATTATACACTTTCTTCCTTTCATTCCTTTGCTATTACCTCCTACCACTGATTCCAGTGAATCATCCGCCGGTAGTAGATCTAGTATCCTTTTGTTACCAAGCCGAAGGTCGGCATTATGCGATTAAATTGCTATTTATTTCTTTGTGTGTTCAAAAAAGTGGGTGAATGAACATAAATACACACACACACAAACACACACATGCATAGGCATATATATATATATATGAATATATATATGCACATGAGTGCACGAGTGTGTATGTACAGATATATGTCAGTAAATATGTATGAGAGAGAGAAAGAAATTTCGTTTTGCGTGTAGTGTATAACCATAGATACGCAGAGATATATATGAGTTTAGGTATGTGTAGCGTGTGACTCTCTGTACACGCGCACACATACAAAATGAAAGGGAACATGTTCTTTTATATGGTTTTCATTTACATTCTCTCGTCTCGCTTCTTGCTCGCTTCATTCAGAAAAAAAGGTACGAAATTTGATTTATTCGCTAGTATTACATAGATGTCCAAGTTAGAATCAGAATATGGCTAGGCATCATATATCATCTCTACGACATAATAGTTTATGTATTTAAATTGTATACAAAACATTTCTTTACGCCAGCATGTGATTAGTTTAGTTACATTCATATATACCAACCTATAACTTTGCCTACTAAGCTGCATAAATATATGCGAACAGAAATTTATTCTCCAAGTGAAAGCGTAACTCTTCTATGTGTGACTGTTCTCTTACAAACGAGAATATAAGAAATTATTGATGCATACAAATTAATGCGTAATGTTTGTTATTATATGTTGCAAAAACCTACATTCAAGCACATTAGAACAGACAGGTTTTTAGAGACGTGCGCACATCCAGGCAAGTGCAACTACGCATACACATATATGGATAGACATAGATTTTCATATACATAGCTATAATTATACTTGCACGTAAATACACACAGACGCATATATATATATATATATATATGAAAACATTCAAATATATATATCGATCTTCTTCATCATTATCTTCTTCTATTACTACTACTATTGATGTTATTATTATTATTATTATTATTATTATTATTATTATTATTATTATTATTATTATTATTATTATTATTATTATTATTATTATTATTATTATTATTATTATTATTATTATTATTATTATTATTATTATTGTCTTTGCATAGCTTCTAAATGCTGGAAATGTGCTATTGTGCCAGCTGTTCGCTACCATTGAACTAACGTAATACCCTCTATTTTTCGGGCACCATCCGGACTTTTCGAGCTGTTCCAAGCAGTGATGTTTTCCGTAAATATTCCACCCTTATTGCAGCCAGTATTTGCTCCATGTACTTCTCAAGATTGTTATTCCCTGTTCCCAGGGCTCCGACGATTATTGGTACTACTACCATCTATTTCATCGACCAAAACTGTTTAACATCCCAAGCTAACCTGGTTTATCTATTGACTTCTCTTTCTTCCTTATCGCATACTTTGTCGTCAGATGGTTAGGCTATATTTATGATCCAGCATCGTTTGCATTCTTTCCAAAATTGCATTGCGTCTTATTCCTATTCTCTATCTCATGGTCACACTGAATCATAAAATCTCATAGGATCTTTGCATTTCTATTTTCGATGATGACTCCCAGTTTATGTTCGTCCCACTGTTTTGCGCTGTGAAGTCCATACGTGTTGCAAAGTGCCCAGTGGACAATCCTCCTTACATTATCATGAAGTCTCATACTTTTCCGGGGCTGGTGGCGTACATTGACTGGTAATATGCCATACGGTTTCACCATTCTGTCCACAAATTCTGCACGTATCACTTTCTCACGTGCTCTCTAACCTGTATTTGATGTAATTGGCTCTTAATGCTTGTTCTTGGGTAACACAGATTGGAGACTCCATTTCCAGTTTTATATTACTTTTATTATATCCATAGCCACGTTTTTACTCTGTATGTCTTGTCTTCACCTTACCTATGAATTTGTCCATGCATTCTTTTGTTTGCCTTGTTCATGCTGCTTATTATTGATAAAGTTTTATTATTATTTTTTTTTGGTGGGGCTGTTAATGTCGGTGGTCCATACTGAGATCTTTGGCTTACAATATTTGATTATGCCTATCATAATCAATAATTTTGTCTTCATAATTTCCAGGTTTTATTTTTTATCGTATTCCCTCCGGTTTAAATTTTTGTTTGTGTTATTCTGGTTTGGTGTATTTTACTTGTCATTATACATTCCTACGGTCTGGGTTTGTTATCTTTCGTTGTTTACTTAGAGTTTCTTGGACATGTACATCTGTCTTCGTATTTTACAGTCCCAGTGCTTATGATATTATTTGGCAGACCTGTGTAGTTACTATGTACGTTTTCCTGATGTACATTTCCTTTTAAGTGTTATGTTTCTATTTCAAATATTTTTGCTTTTGTTTTGAGAATATATCTCCACATGTTAGTATATTAGGGATCATTGCAGTATTCATGTCTTTATCTAGGTCATTGAACCTGAATATTTTATATCTATATGTTGTATTTTCGTTCAGTGGGTGGGTGGAACACTGCTGTAAAATTAGAGTGTAGGGTTGAAATCTATTCTCACCTGTCCATTGATGCTCTTTTTGATATTATTTGCGGGACATGTGGAATACTGTCCAACGATTTATTTTGATGGTCATAATTTTCGTAGCGTACCGGTTCGTACATTTCTGGTGTTAAATGGTTTTGCATGTATACTTTTCCCTACTTTTTGTGTAACAAGTTTAAAGTACGTAATTCCCGTTTGTTATCCATGGTTGAGTAATAGGGGTATAAGTTAATGTATTTTTCACAATTTGTTATTATTATTATTATTATTATTATTATTATTATTATATTATTATTATTATTATTATTATTATTATTATTATTATTATTATTATTATGGTCATAATCATAGATCGATGCACATTAATTTGAATTTATGGTCGCTGAGATAGTTACGACTGATACGCGTTGGATGCAAATACAACGTCATACATACATGAAACCTGAATTAAACATTAACAATATGCGTTTGGCAAGCATGCGGTCCAGGATTGCATATTAGCTTTATTTCTCATACACTTGACATTAGAAAATAGAACACCACTAGTAGCCTTAGAGTGCTCGTTGGCATTTACGTGACGTTTACTGTCTCATAACAATTTAACATTTGGATTGCGTTTGGTTTGCCAATGTCGGTTTGTGGCATGTAAAATTGTGTACTAGTTTAGATTTTGACATGTTACGAACACAAATATATTCTTGTCGAGAAATTGACGTCAATATGAGGAAACTTGTATCGAAACAGTTCAAAATTGGAACGAGTAAGTAAATTGCAACATACTTTCTCTTATAGTTTTATGGCCATCATATTGTTTACAATAACAATGCAACAGTAATCATTTCATAACCTTGTCGTTATTCTGAAGTTGATTAATGGTCTTGGATACGATTTCTCAATTTTGCAATCTATCAATTGGTTACACGACATACGATTTTCTGGGTCGAAATTAACTTCTAAGTAGCATCTTAAAAGATGGTATTCAAATAGAAATAAACTAATTATAATATAGGAATTAGTAGTATTTGCGACGAACCTCCATAGGCGTGTGAATGAAAAGCCATAATAATTCAGCTAGTTATGGAATATATCGATAGTAAGCATCAGTAGTGAAGTGGTCGTCACTTTCTTCTTACCGCTGCAAACTTTGTCGATTGTTGCAATACATTATGATTTGTATAAGTGAAATGGTTTATTTTAATTTCTTTTTTATTTATAATTAATTGATTGCAATAATTAATATGATTAAATATTTTTTCTTCGTGTATGAAACGTCAACTGATTAGCCACAACCATGTTGTTATATTCATAGATATAACACGATAATTTGTGATGTGACGGCAATTTTATTTCAATAAGCTTCATTTGCTCATATATTTACTAACCATTTAAGTATTTTAATATTAGGTTGGTTTCGAGCAAATTTTCTCTTTCATTTTGTTGATTCTCTTAAGATTAAGACTTCACTTGAACGTGCTTCAAAGTCTCAAAAATATTAGCGATATTTATATTATTTACTTATTTTTACATTTATTCCTTCGTTATTGGATACTATTTTACTTATTCATTCTGAATTTATTTTAAGACATGTATTTAAGAAAGAACTTTCGTAAACACAATATTATAATACATTTTGACTCCACTATTTCAGATCGAATGTGCAAGTATAAATTTACTTTATTTGAGCACTGCATCTTTCCAGTGGCTAATGTTTTGTTAGTGAGGCGCTAGTCGTCTATTATTTTTATTATATCTCGAGAGTTAATAATAAGGCAGATGTAGATTAACGGAACTAACGCAAATAAGAGGAAAAAGAAAGAAATATATTGCAATTAGAAAGTAAATTCTGAGGCAGGAATCCCTTTAGGGTTGTTACAAACGCTAGTATAATGGAATGTTTACCAAGTGAGTGTTGATTCTTTTCTACTTTCAAGACAACTGACACGCGAAATCGCGTGTTGTATCATTCAACAAATAAGTCAAGCGGTATGGAATGCTATTAACACCAAACAATATATCTTTAGCAGGAACGTATGTAGTAAGAAGCTAAATAAAAATAATGACACAGCTAGGGTAAAACGATAAGGATGATGACGATAAGAAGAACTACAATAATAATAATAATTATTATTATTATTATTATAATAATAATAATAATAATAATAATAATAATAATAATAATAATAATAATAATGATAATGATAATAATAATAATAATAATAATAATAATAATAATAATAATAATAATATTAATAATAATAATAATAATAATAAAAGTAATGATAATGATAATTCCTTTATTGGCCACAAAGGCCGAACACAAAACATAGAAGACTATGCACAGACGAGGGACATTGAGGATAAACGTGCACACAGCAAACAAATGCAACGAACAACAAAAATTGCTGTTACAAGAAAACCATATACATGGGTATTGAAGTTAGCTTCTTGCATTACCTTTAGAAAAAGTAAGAAGTGGTTGAGGAAAATTTTCTATGTGTTCCCCAGTTCATTTGGTCTCTTTATTCCCACGATTGTATTTACATTGATTACAGTATGGACAGCTGTTCAGAAGGACATCATCATCTTTGCCTACAATGTCAAGGCCAAGCTGGTGCCAAAGATCAAGTTGTTCGAAAAACCTTCCAAAAGACAACGCGTAAGACACATGCGCTAGTTTTCAGAGTCAGCTTGAGGCCGAGGTGAAAGATGAGCGCGGCTATTTTGAACAAAATGTTATCTACTAAATATAAATCTAGTTGATATTTTCTGATTCAATAAAATACTTAAACTATTTGATATGACTTTGTGTTTTCTCTCCCTATCATGCAAACTGTCAGACTGAGTAACGAACTCTCTCTCTCTAATCACAAGTTCGTTATTTGCGACGAAATCAATATTGTATATCGTTCTGCATATGCTACTTAACATGAATATAGTGTATGAAAGTTACAGTAATATGGTATTTGTTTTGAGAAAGAGTGTGATACACACTCGCAATACTAAAAAAGCGCAGAAGAATCAGTGCTGTTCAGCACTCTACTTCTGTACGAGATTGTTTCTCAAGACGAATACAGTGATTTTGCTGTTTTCTTATAGTAAATCCGTGTGAATATATAGAAAATATTATATAAATATCTCATTGTGTCATTTTTTTAACAGTTTCTAACGAACGAAAGTATTGTAGTACAAGGCAATTGGTATTGGAGAGACGTAGCCTTAATTAACCGGGCTGCGCTATCCGCGCATTTTGATTTGAAAATAAGTTGTTCTTCGTGGAGACATGGCTGCTATTTCGATCTGCTCATATGGTTACTTATTATTATTGGTTTAATGTATTTTTCGTTTACATTTAAGGCGCTATTTTCCCATTGGGAAATTTTTCTTACAATATTTCAACAAAGGATCTTGGAACGACATTCTCATTGAACACTCGTGTTAGGTACAAATTTCAATTTTTAATTTAGCAGATATTTTGGAATATTTTTATGCAGCTTCATTCCTTCCAGTGAATCAAGACTTGCGTTAGTGCTCAAAATTGAAAAAAATATAAATGTATATAGTGTTCAAAATTATAAGATTTATTTTCGTTACAATTAATCGTTGAATTTTGATTTACAAATTCAGAGTAGGTATACCTAAGAAAGAATGACATTTCCAAGTGCTACAATTGAGGAAAGGGGTTAACAAGTGAATATAGGGACAAGATGAAGGTGATAAATATTAATTCATAATCATATTTGCTTATAATTTTATGCTCCTACTACACCTAAATGTATGCGGAGAAGCTTAAGTATCGCAATGAAACTCCAAAAGCACGGTATAGCAAAATAGTTATTGGCACTGTAAACACACTGATGAGCAGAGAAGAGTTAGGTCTGTAACACATGAACGCAAAACATATAATTTATATATCTGTTTTGACCCTTTATATACATACATACACACAAAAACATTAAGAGACACGCAAGACCTCAATGAATCTAACGCAGGAGTGATAATCATGAAAATTAACAGTCGAAAAACAGTTAGCAGTAAATTCTTAAGAAAACAAAAGAAAAGAAAGGACAACTAGATTATTATATAGGAAGCAATTCAGAATTGAGGTCTGTTTTATATCTTTAGGATGAATGAAACGTGAGAAATATGAATATACATCAAGGAATCGTAGTGTTTAAGCAATCTATAGGATATTTCATTGTCCGTGCAAGTGAAATATCTGATACACACATATATATATATATATATATATATATATATACATCAATTGTTAAACAAGAGAGAAAGAGCTTTTTTTTATTGTGTACATAAGATTAAATATACATTTAATAACTTCAGATAAATTGAAAATAATATAAATAAATAGAAACTGAGTGAATAGTACAATAGACATAAGAATAATTATTAATGTTAACTATAGTTTCGTTGATTGCAAATAACTTTAGTTAAATAATTAACTACCAGGTATATGCTCCCTAAGAATTGTACGTCTACACTATTAATTAAATTGACGAATATCGTAGCATATCCAAATAAATTATGCTATTAAAAAGAGCGAAACTGGATTTTTGTCTATTCATATAGTTAAAGATATTATATTTATATTTATTGAATTTGAATAAGTTTAATCTGAGTAAACATTGTAAGAATAATGCAATACCTAAGTTCCAAAAAAGTTAAATATATTTTCTTTGTAATTAACTAATTTTAGGTAAACATTGACACTCTTTTCATAGTAAATGACAATCATACATCTACACCATTAATTAAATACACAATTATAGGTAAGAACAGATAATTTATATAAGTAACATATTGACATATAACTTCTCATAATAAGAAGAAACAAAATCAATAAATAAATAAGTAAAAGGTAGAAAATAAGTACATACCTGGATTTATATTATTACCAATGCATATGAAGAGTTATATAGAGAGTACAAATGATCAAGGGGTCAATAAAACTATAGTTAATGATGAAAGTGTTTTAGAGACAATGATAAATGACCAGCTTGTAAAAAGCTATTTTGCACCAATAAAGAGAGAGGATGTTAACATGACCTAGTTCTTCTTAACTATGCTTATCCCTTGTCCACTGATGTCAAAACAAACCCCTTGCTATCTTTAGAACATAATCAAAGACGTAAAGACCACAATGCAAATGAAATAAGCTATCCATCCGTTAGGATGTATAAAATAATGGTCAATTTTTATTTTGATAAATACTTGCCCCCATGAAATATTTTACTTTTTCAAATTCATAAACAAATTTAAATACATAAATATGGATTTAAGTAAATTAATCTGAAACGTGTGTAAGCCTCATGAATTGAATATTATTATAATACATACATTGCTTATTCTGTGTAAACATTCTCTATTTTATATGATTTATATATATACATATATATATATACATATATACATATATACATATATATATATATATCTATATATATATATATATATATATAATATATATATTATATATATATATATATATATATATATATATATATATATATAGATATATATATATATATATAGATATATATATATATATATATAATATATATATATATATATACATATATGTATGTGTGTGCATGTGTGAGAGTATTTAATTATACCAAGGAAGATCGAACGGAAAAAGGCCTTACACCAGCATGCTTGTAATGCCGATATTTTCAAAAACTAACAAAATCTCCACCTAAAATATACACGTGGCTGAAATCGGGCTAGTGGAAGAAGATTTATAAGAAGCCCTCACGTTAATTGTGAATTGATTCCAATTATGGATTAAAGCAAAAATAGCTTTCGTCAATACAATACACGGATAGGAGAAATATAAGTCCAAATAAGTATATATTGGCGGTGGAGTGGCTGTGTGGTAAGTAGCTTGTTTACCAACCACATGGTTCCGACTTCAGTCCCACTGCGTGGCACCTTGGGCAAGTGTCTTCTACTATAGCCTCGGGCCGACCAAAGCCTTATGAGTGGATTTAGTAGACGGAAACTGAAAGAAGCCCGTCGTATATATGTGTATATGTGTATATATATGTGTGGGTGTTTGTGTGTCTGTGTTTGTACCCCTAGCATTGCTTGACAATCGATGCTGGTGTGTTTATGTCCCCGTCACCTAGCGGTTCGGCAAAAGAGACCGATAGAATAAGTACTGGGCTTACAAAGAATAAAGCCCCGGGGTCGAGTTGCTCGATTAAAGGCAGTGCTCCAGCATGGTCGCAGTCAAATGACTGAAACAAGTAAAAGAGTGGAAGAGTATACCGCCCAAAGCATGTCCACACGTCTACATACAATTATTTGCACGTATAGATGGAAAGAACGTCGATTCATACATCCCTTCACGACCGCCAACGTGTATATTATAGGAATAGTGAAGCAGTAAATGCTTTTCTTGTCAGGAGTTAAAAAGTTCTTAGAATATCTCAGTAATTCATAAAGGAAAATAAGGATAAGGATAAAAATCACATTATAGCATACTGACTACTTGATAAAAATAATAAACATCATTTTTATCCTTATATTCCTTTGTGAATTTATATATATATATATATATATATATATATTATATATATATATATATATATATATATGTATATAGCCATATGAGAATGATGTTCGTGTACGTGTGTGTGTGAGCACGTGTCTGCATGTGTGAGCGTTTGTATGTGCACGCGTGTCTGTATGTGCCGGTGTATGTGTGTTTGTGTATGTGTGTGTTTTTGCCAGTAATTACTATGCTAGTTTGAAAAGGAATGTCAGATGCGGTATAAAAAACGTGGTTCCCTTACTGAATTAGATTACAATTTCATCGAGGATTACAGCTACATCATAAGACCATATAAATTGTTGCTGCATAGAACAAAATGAAGAAAAACATCATGAAATATAATGAATGAATGAAGTAGGAAACACGGCATAATATTATTTACAGCTACACATTAAATAGCGGCATGCCTTTCATTAAACTTTGATTACGCTGTATGAATTAGATATTCCACTGACGGCCTGTAATTAGGAAATCAACGCCAATATTAAACAGATGAATTATAGAACACCTATTCATAAATGCACATTCAAATTTAGTGATATATAATTGGTCACGTGTATGTATAAATACTCTATAAAATTTCATAATTGCAGTAGAAACCAGGCATCAAAATATTCATATAATGTTGGTTTCAAATATATCAATATATCAATCATATTTCATATACACACACACACACACACGTATATATATATATATCTATATATATATATATTATATTATATATATATATATATATGCATACATATATATATATATATATATAATATATATATATATATTATATATATATATATATATATATATATATATATATATATAAATATGTAGCAGTATAGATGATTTATATATAATATACAATGTTTATGGATGAATATATATCTATGAATATGTATATCTAACTATCTATCTCTCTCTCTATGTATCTATGTATGCATACATATATATATATATATATATATATATATATATATATATATATATATATATATATATATATATATATATAATATATATATATAGATATAGATATATATATAGATATATATATAAATACATACATAGGCAGATTGATGATAGATAGATAGATAGATAGATATACGTGCGAGTGGGATGTGTTAATCTGTGGATGTATACCTCCATATAATGTGAATGCATGTGCGTGATTACTTTATGATGTATTTATTTACATAAATGTTACGTATATTATTATATGTGTGATTTTATTTGTTTCAACTCTCATGTATACATTCATTTACCTATGTGTTCTTTCATATATTCCTCCTTTCCTTCATTCATTTGAATCTGCATAGCTCTTATTCTATCTCTATATATGTAAGCGTATAACGAAAGCGATAAATAATTATATATTGATGATTAAGATGAGATATTTGTGTCTGAAATATACGTGTTATTACTTTACATACAACGCAATATGTGAAAAATGATAAACTTACAAAAATCATCCCAAAAACCAGCATTGGAAATGAGAATTTAGCTGAAAAACAAAATAATATATATAAAAAAATAAAGCATAACTAAAATGTTACCATGAAAGGTATCTGGCTATTACAATCTCTGTTGAAAATGTTATTACTTTTCCTCACTAAAAAACAATTAGGCAACATTATATTTCATTTCATTTTCCGTTTTAAATGTTAACGCTATCCTATCTAGATCTATCTATTGATATATTTACTCAGACACACACAAACACGCACACTCACACACACCTATATATACATGTACATATGTATGTATATATATATATAAGTGTATATGTATGTATACCTTATATACACACATATATTCGTATATATGTATAATTATTTATATTGGTGCTTATGTATCTGTCTATATGTACCTTTGTATTTAATAATGTATATATATATATATATATATATAATATATATATATATATATATATATATATATATATATATATATATATATATATATATGTACATATATATATATATGTGTGTGTGTGTATGTATTTATGTATGTACATGTATATGTTTGTCTATGCATATGTGAGTCCTTATATATATATATATATATATATATATATATATAATATATATATATATATATAAAACTACATAATAGTTATTGGGAAATTACGCCAAGCATGATAACGCTATGGAAATTTATTTGATAATCACCAACATAACCTGTGATCAAAAGAATGCGATTAAAAGTGGAGATGTAATTGATATGAAAGGGGAATTATGAAAGCGAAATTTTATATTGATGATATCATTGTCCATGAAAATAATCATTATCAACATTCAAAATGGAACCATTCAGAGGAATCGATAAAGAATGATGTATTCCTATTTATTAGGGAAGTGAATTATTTTCTGATATAAAATAGATATTGAAATAGAGATATATGTATGTATACTAACCGCTAAATATATACATACATGCATATATTAGGCACATCACACGCATGCACATCATTGAAATACACACGTTCATACATCTAGCTGTGTGTGTGCGTGTGTGTGTGTGTGTGTGTGCCTGTGAGAGGAATTGCGCGTAGAGATGACAATAACGTGATAATATTGCAACCATTCAATGCATGCCCTAAAAAATGGACGTTGATGTGTAATTATATAGTTAACAAGGAAAGGCTGCGATTTGATAGAATTTTGTCCGGCTCAATGTTTTGAAATTAAACGTCCCCATGTTCGAAATGGCTTTCATCACTTTGGAGTCGATTAAATAATTACTACAAGAGGCCAATGAAGCGACTTGACCCATTCCAAAAATTTTAGTTCGTTTATTTAGATTAGAAAGTATTTAGTTGGCACCGGAATTTACTTAACATATTGTGGCAAGTTTCATGTCACTCCATAACGAAATTAAAGTGTACTAAATATGGTTCAGTTGCAGCAAATATTCTAATCTGTGGATGATAACTTTGATAGATTTCGGCCAGTATAGGCCCAGGACATGTCCGACTTAATAGCACCACCTGGTGAAGTCTTTTAGTCACCATGGCCCACTCTTCCAAAGAGTTATTTTTGTTAGAGACATATCCGGGTGTAGGAGGTTTGTCACAGGTGCCAAGCTATATTGGTGTTTGCCTTTCCCTTAGCTAACATCGGTGGCGTGGAAGGGAAGATTATGCATGGGCGACTTCTGGTCGTCAATAAAAAAGAAACTTGCCTCGACTTCATGACCGAGGTGGAGTCTCCTCTTAATCCTCAGAAAGTATATAGCTAAGTTATTATACAGGGGTTAGATTTTTCTGTGTATCCATCTTGTCACCAGATTTTTAAATATTCCCCCTTTTTCCTCTTTTTGTTTTTGTTTGACCAGCGTCGATACTTTGAACGAGTATTCAAATAATCACGATGGTTCAACATTGTTGTATTCGATTTCGTGAATGAAGAAAGGCTGGAACTTGTTGTTTTAGTTGTTGATACGCCAGTAACCTAGTTTAAAAACTTCTTCGGAATCAAAAATCAGCTTATACGATAAGTATCTTATGGAAGTAGACTAACTATACAGTCAACAACCGTATTTGACAGCTTGATTTCCGAAATATAACTTTAACATATTTGCTTAAACGACGTAACTACAAAAAATATTTGCTGCAAGAGATTTAGATTCCATTATTAGGTTTCCTATTAGTTTGTGACTTGTTAAAATCTCTGGTTATTCATTGAGGCTTTACAGATTATCATGCATTAGATATTATTGGTATTTCTCTCTCCACCTCCATATTTTGTTCTGAGACGAGACTGAATTTATCGTTTTGGTAGGAAAAAGTATTATTTGCAGTAGCTGAAAAATCTCATTTGGAACAAAGTGCAAATATTTTTGTTGAAACAGATATTCCTATGTTTCCCTCCAATGAGAAAGCAGCGATATATAATAGGAAAATACTCATGAAATATAGAAGAAATTGTCAAATATATACATAAGAAACGAACGATAAAATCATCATCAGTTGCATTTGTAATCATACAACCAATTTCACTCATAAGCGGGAAAAACAGACTAAATCAGGTGTTAGACGAGAAAAATCGATGGCAGCACAAAACTATTACTTCATTTTTCAACCCAGAAACAGTGACATATTGGTTTAACTTTGGTAGGATTTAAAGAACAAATTATTGAGAATGGCAACGATAAAGCAAATCAACCTCTGAGACACTTCATTGCCTATGTCAACAGACATTCAGATGAGAGGTAAAACTACTATATAAGAGAGATCAGTGAGCCCTGCGGCTCAAGCCTCACTTTATTAAGACAATTTCAAATCATCATATCAGAGAAAATTCATAACATTCTATATTGGACAAAAAAGAGGATAACTCAATTCTCTTTGGTCCCTCAGATAGCGTAACGCACCTATCATGATCATGTTGGTGAAAGGTAGAATAATGAATTTCGCTTGACGTTGGATCCGAAATGATTGGCATAATCTTTGACCTATCTCCTGATGCGTTAATTATCCATTAGATTCTGGTTTTCAGTACGACGTGATATCTAACTCTGCTTATATTTGTCTGTGGTACGAAGATCGGCCGATAAGAACTTAGGCTAAATAATATGCTCTCACGGAATGTGACGAAATGGTGGTTTAGTTTTCATAAAAGTATACGCACGTTTTTGTTCAGTGTTGCATTGCTTGCATCCCAATGGTAAAGACGTTTCCATCCTGTTGGTGACAACAGATTTGAATAGAATTTATGACGACACCATCACTGCACTACTAGTTCCCAGCCAAGTGCTTTTTTAGCTTTCATTTGTGAAACGAATTACAGTTAGATGCAGCGAAATCTGGAGAATAGGGAAGGTGATCAAGAAATTCAAATCCAGTTTCACGCTTGAGTATTGTCTGATGAAAAAAGGGAGTTTCACTTTTTGTAAATGCTTTTGACACAGTACTCTTCATCGAGGATGGGATCTTTGAAAATAGTCAATACACACAATATTGTGTGCATCCCACAAAAGTGAGGTCACCTTAACTGCGAATGAAACAACCTTGGCTATTAGGGAACAGGTGAGGAGGCGTGTTTCCATTGTATAGATTGTCTCTTTGTCTCTGGCTCACAGGTATATTCAAAACACTCGCTCTGGTTAAACAAACGTCCAAGGAAAAGAAAACTGCTTCAAACAATGTAAGATTTGTCCGCCATGTAATCAGTCTGATGAGCTTTCGATCAGTTATCAGTGGACGCGGCATCCATCGAGTAAAGATTGTCATGCCAATTTATTTGACACAACGAAGACCTTTGTGCAGAATATTCTCAAGTCTCACATGGAGTATGTTGTCGATACATTTCTCAGGCAGAACGGTATATATGTAAGATCCCAACAAAGTTTAAAATGGGTCCTTGGTTTTCTTCTCTACATATAGAAATATATATATATATATGTCTTTCTATATATATATATATATATATATATATATATCTATATATATATATATATATTATATATATATATATATATATATATATATATATATATATATATACATACACATATATGTATACATACACATATATGTATGTATGTATGTATGTATAGTGAGAGAGTGAAACAGAGAGAGAGAAAGAGAGAAATGGATGAGTGAAAGGAAGAAGGAGGAACATGGTTTGGAAGGGAGGGAATGACGGATGTGTATAGGTATTCTGGGGCAGAATTAAGTCGGAGCGATGTTGGGCTTTTCGGTATAAGGGAAGAGATTAACTATATAAAAGAAGAGACTACCAGTATAAGAGAACCGATTTCTGTCATAAGAGAAGGGATTTCCTGTATTGCTATAGGTTGCGGGAAAAGTTTCGCCCATCGCATCAATATACGATTAATTGTACAGTGATGCTAATATACCACTAACTATACTACATATTTAACAAGTATGTATACTTTCAAAGGTCAAGAGATGAAAAGTCCTTCTCAAACTATAAGCTCATATGGCTTGTTTTAAATATTTGCTTTGCATATTCGTTACTACTTAGATTCTACTCATCACATATTCCCCTTCCTGAGGGCAGACTGTCTTGCATCGCTGTTGAATAGTATAGACATAAAAATACAAATTCTAGCAAAAACGCCTAGTCATAAATGTTATCATTTACACTAAAATCTTTTCATATATTTTTTTTTCACAAATTGTAAACATTGGTCAGAAAGCTTAATGAAAATATAGTTTAAATTATTGGCATAATCCCAGCAAGTTCGGGGATAGTGATGAGTCAATCATATCGAGTGGTATTGTATCGTCCCGGCAGAATGAAAAGCAAAGTGGAACTCGGCAGCAGTTGAACTCAACGTAAAGACGGTCGAAATGCTGCAAAGCATTTTGCCCGGTATGCTAAATGCTTAACGGTATTTCAAACATTTTCAGTATTAATATCTTATAAGCTTTAATGTTGAGGGTCATTTACTGACAGTTACTTTCTAGTTCCAATATATATTAACGCAAATGTTAGAGTTGATGGTTTATGTTAGGGTTTTTACTATTGAGCAGCAATAATACTGATGATGAAAAGTACGTTAAACAGCTAGCACTCGTTGATATTATTATATTGATTGAATTATGTTGCAGTTATAGATTGGAGTAATTTAAAGAGCGTACTATAACTTCAACTCTAAAAGCGTTAAATACTGTAATACTTTTCATATGTACCAGTCAGCGTCTATGTTTGTCGGTTTACATAATTTCACTGCAATATCTGCAATATCTTCATGTTTGTAAATGAAATAAAATGTAGCAGGTACTTAAATGATACTAACTTGATATTAGCTTCCAATATGTTGGTGCAAGGCCAGCAATTTCGCTGAAGAGGTAACTCGATTACATCAACACTTCACTGATACTTATTTTATCGACTCCTATACCATGAAAGGCAAAGGTGGAATTCGAACTCAGAACATATAAACGGAAGTAATAACGCTAATAATCTTACCCGATGTGCTTACGATCCCACCAACGCGCTGCCTTAATAATAACTTTTATATTACGACATATATTTTTACCATTCGAGAGTGTTTGTTAATACGATCAGAAGCAAGCCATTCCTAAAACAAATCCCGATTTCTTAACCAGGTTAGCTGTAATTAAAAGAAATAATGGTCACTATGTTTCGACGAATATACGTAGTTGAAATACAGATTATTGTGGCATATAATTATGTCAATGCCAATCGGCATATTCGGCTTTTATTATTAAATTATTTATTATTTTAATGGCGTTTATAGAGGATAAGATTGCAGAAACAGCAGGTGTTTGGAATTAAAACTATTGTTCATGTTGCTATACCACACTTTGCTCTAAGTTGAAACTAACAGCCAAATTAGTTATTCAACTGTTACCTGGTTCGATAGATTTTATATTAGTTTTGCAGTAATAACTCTGTTTTTCACGGCCAGCTCTGAATATGAGCATACGTTTTAAAGAGTATATAACTCTTTATTGAAGCAAGTATATTAGAAATATGATGTAATTTTGCAATATATACTTCTTGCAAATATTTGTGTTTCATAACTAATCCATCTCATTATACAATTCGGTTTGAATTTCTACACTTTTCTCTCTTCCCGCGCTTATAATAAAGTGTCTTATGGCAATGAAAAGAGATAAATTCTCCTATTACAATTTTTGCTTAATTAGAAGTAACGCAAACATTTAGGTCGAGTTTCTTAGTATGAGATATAATGAATTCCAAATATAATGATTATTGATAGGTGCTGATTGTAAATCGCAGCAGACTACCATATACTGTCTTCTAAGATGAAGAGAAGACATTTGAGAAATATAGCTTTATACAGAGAAGAACTATGTCTTACTAACTATGCGATTTATGCACACGGAATTGATTTCGTTAAATAGTTTAATGGCTTCACAAACTTACATTAATGACTATTATTTCAAACAGAATGCTAATTATTCAGCTGATATTTCCCTTACCACCAAATGCCATGTTTCTCGCCGATTTACAAGTAAATAAATCCTTTTGCAACTCTTATCTAAGCTCCAATCAAATTAATCCTCTAATCGAATGACTGCCTAAAGCAAAACTAGCACATTTTTACAAGTGGATTTTCATGTATATTAAGTGGCGTAGTTTCTTTCCTTAGGAAACAAGTGTTATCGTATGCCAATACACTTTGTAAGATTTATCTATGCCACGCCTTCATGCAATCAACAATACTATGAAAAGCAAGAATTAAACCGAAAATAACACGGGGATGGAATAAATCAAACGAAAAGTAAATATTTCGCAACTAATATTGCACATTGTTTATTACATATAATGCATAGCATTTCTACTTGAAGATTATTGATTTGTCACTCTGCTTTAATCTTAAAATTAAGCACGTTGAATAGAAACGGATAAAAATGTAAACGACTGCATCGAGACGATGAATACTCTGAAATGTGTATTTTATAATTTTATATTATATTGAAGAAACGAAAACACAAACACACATTTACTTATTCATGTAAGAATGCTTCTGTATGTTTTATGAATTAGTGCACCATTGTGACTTGTTGAGTGGTATCAATTTGTGTGCCAGCATATATGTGCACATGTCACTTGTTCAATACTTTGGGGGATTTGATTGTGGAACTATTTACCACTATGTACATAGTGTATGGAATGCGATATTTGTGTAAATTTAATCCCATGCGTAAGGAATTAAATTGATATGATATGTATTCGTTTCAGTTTTTTAGCTCCTTTTTTTTTTATAAACGGCAGTAATTCCTCAGTTGGTGAATGTGATGGGAGAAATGTATTTACTTCTACACGTTTGACTATCGAAGCATGGACAGCAAAAACTCATTTGGGGGAAACTTTGATACCAGTCTTGTGTTTTCCGGCAAGATTATGAAAAAACATATCTACTAATTAGTAGATATATCTATCTATATATTTTTTTCTTTTTTCTGAGTCTAATAATATGCGGCCATGAAATAATTTTCTAATTGCACTCGATCTTTATTCCCCGAGACAAACTCGTATATATTTTTGATAAGACCCATTTACAAATAATATATCTGAAAACAGTTTCTACAAAAAGCTTGCTTATATTTTAAATAATATTTTACTTGGCTTAGCAAAAAGATGAATATACGAAATAGTATTTTTCAAAATACAAATTTATATTTCTAAATTGTATTTCATCGTTTATAAATTTAAACAATAAATGTGATTTTATCTTGCACATAACCTGAAAAATCTTTCTCCTTCCATGTAGAACTCAGCTGTGCCGGCAATATATCAAAATTTCGGCGAATAAATACAGAACACATGTTACACATCTCTCACAAATACTTATTTATTTGACAGGTGAAACAATAGATTTTTCTCTAAATTTTCATTGCATTTCCTTCGGGAGTGCTTAAATATTTTCGCTGAATATCCATGCTAAAATGTACCATGACAATATATCGAAACAATAACTCTACTTTTCACTTTTATTTTTGTAGTAAATCTTTTACTTAACTTCCAGATTGAATAGGTAGTATCCAATAGTATAGTTGCAACAGAAATTCTGTACGATTAAACAATACCAAGCAATGTACTACATATGAACACTGGTCAGTCAAGTATCAAAAGCAAAACGCAAGGAAAAATATATTTCTGTTGATAAACGCTACATAGGCGTAGCAGTGGCTGTGTGGTAAGTAGCTTGCTCACCAACCACATGGTTTCCGGTCATTCCTACTGCGTGGCACCTTGAGTAAGTGTCTTCTACTATAGCCTCGGGCCGATCAAAGCTTTGTGAGTGGATTTGGTAGACGGAAACTGAAAAAAGCCCGTCATATATATATGTATATATGTATATATATGTGAGTTGTGTTTACGTCCCCGTAACTAAGCGGTTCGGCAAAAAATCCCGATAGAATAAGTACTAGGCTTACAAAGAATAAGTCTTGGGGTCGATTTGCTCGACTAAAGAAGGTGGTGCTCCGGCATGGCCACAGTCAAATGACTGAAACAAGTAAAAGAGTAAAAGAGTAAGAGTATTGTGGTAAGCGGTTATTGAGACTCATCAAGTTGATATTAACTACACTTTTTTTAATAGCTCGATTCATGAATCTTAGTAATATTGTAGAATAAATTATTTCATTCCACTGAATTTGATATCACCCATTGTTAAATTTTAAGTCAGGTATAGAGTAGTCTTGCTAGAAAGTTCTTCTTCTCCTTCTTCTTCTTTTTCTTCTTCTTCTTTTTTCTTCTTTTTTCTTCTTCTTCTTCATCTACTTCTCCACACCACCTACTACTACAATTCCTCCTTCTTCTTCCTCCTTCCTCTACCGCTTTTCTTCTTCCTCTCCTCTTCCTTTCTTTAAACTTATTCTACGTTATTGTATTTGAGTCTTTTGGAATTTTTTTTTTTCTTTTTCGTACATGCATTTGACATTTTTAATTCCTTTCCACATCAACGTGTCGCCTGTTTCTCAATACAGACAGCGTCCAATCGGATTGCATTACTTTATGTAACCTAACTTTGCAAAGCTGGATAACCAGAAATTACATTCACAATCATTGTACTGATTATATTATTCTCGTTCTATTTGTGTTATTGATATTCTGATACTAAAATATGACCTTTCTTTTCTGCTTGGAATCCACCGATTTAGAGGCATCGTTGCACTTTACTCTGATTTTATTCCATTCTGTCGAGTAATTTCGTGTATTGGTCACATATTGATTTTTGTCAACATATATATATTATTGTGACTGGAATTATATTCAGACTGTGTCACTCTTTAAAACGCTGGTATTGTTTTATCCGAATCTAAATAGCTATCTGCAATTCGCGTAGTTTAGGAGTTTCGCATAAAACGCGATTTGCTTTTTTCACCTTATCACGCAAGACGTTTAACTCTTGATTGTTTTAAATTATATTCTAAGATAAGCTAGTGTTACATTGCAAAATTTGTATAGCAATTCGGCAATCATTTAATTGCTAATATTACTATAGACAAATGGATAAAATTTAAACTTGCTTGATGTGTTCATATCTACCTATTATCTTATAACTGGTTAGCTTCTTCTCTTCTTCGTGCTATAGTCATGGTATACATATTAGCACTAAAGCCCACTTTCAGCGCCAATGCGCTTGGGACGAAAAAAGAGGGATATTTTCTTAAGTCCAGTAGCTTAACCCTGACGTTGGAAGAGAGTGGACTCTGCTTGTAGTCTCATGTCCTTTTAACGGCCGTCATAATTTCATTACTATTCTTTTTGCTCACTATCAGTATCCTTACTAATACCTGGCTTGTAATAAAATTTTGGCATCATACTCATAGCTGCTTTAATTTTATTTATATATTTGACTTTGTGCTAAATATTTCTTTTGCTTTTCATAAATGGTATGAAATATAAAATTTTTTCAGGAATTGTATCTAGTTTATTAGCTATTTTAATGTTTAGACTTAAGATGCCTGTAATGTTGATATGTTCCAGTGATAATATTTTCCGAACCCTCGTCGCCACTGATATGTCCCAAGATTTCGACGTATTTTGTCGTCTCTATGGGACTGGTCTGAACGGTGCAACTTTGCTAAACGTATCTCTTTAATTTGGCACGCAAGCTATGAAACAGAGTGGACAGTACAAGGACAGACAAATCACCACAGTTAGGTCAAAAAACATAAAACGAATGAATGAGAGATGAAAATAATTAATTGGAATGTAATGGCTGCATTGAACCCAACTCTCAAGCAGTACCATTTAACTGTTTTAAAAACGTTTTTTTATAATACTTCTTCCTTTGTTTTCCCCACTTTTCTACCCTTTTAGCATCGCTATTATAGTATTATTTATAAAAAAAGCTTACTCACGCATTCGTGTTCCTACATTGGTTTCAAATCCTTATAATCCTCAACAGGAGGCAGGTCATCGAACTCCACCTCCATTCCCAATGGGTCTCTGCTGGTTGCAAACAATTCTTTCAATTTTTCATACTTCTCCTAGTCTATCACTATGTCTTCTGTGTTTTCTGTGCAAAGCTCTACTGGCAATTCTACCCCAATCACCGATTCGAATTTGGCAACTATCCCCTCCACAGCTGTACTTCTTGTTTATGCAACCACACACCATATATTCTTCCTGGCCTCTCCATCTGCTTGTTTCCGCGGCAACCTCAGCTGTCCTGGTATATTTCCCAACTTTGTCTCTTTGTTGGTAATGCTGGTGGAGATCCCTGCCGCCACATCTTCACAGTGTTTATCTCTTCCTCCTTCTCCCTCTCTTTCGGACTTCTCAGTGGCGAGTTCACACATTCCCGCCTCATTTACCTGCTCACCCCCGCAAATGCCTCATCAGCCTGCCCCGTATATTTCTCACCCGCGAGGGCCACCACTTCGACATTCTGCTACTGTTGGCCTTCCTCACTGTCTCTCTGGGAGCATCTCAATCCCATGTTCACCCTCTCCCCGCATTGATAGCATGTTGGTAGTCATTCCTTCACCACCACTCTCAACCCCACGTCCTCCGGTAAAATCACATCTTCGTCGGTCTCGTTCAAATCCTTCTTTCCCATCTGAATGTCCATTTCAAGGCCACATCCCCAGCAGTTCACCTTTCTCGTCCCCATCACCCCCTAAATTCTTGCATCCTCCTCGGTTCCACGCATCACGGATGCCACCAGCAACGCTTCATTGACAACTCTCAATCCTGTGATCCTCTTGCCGCAGTAAGCCGGCAGAAGCACCCACTCGTGCGTCATGAGCGTCATAGTGGAGTGATTTATCGCCTCTTGCTCGTTGGCGAACCCCACCTCCGCTATGCCGGGTTTTCTTCCCTTTGTGTTCAATGTCGTCAGGTTTTTTTATGTATTTAAGATATTCTTCCACTGCCTCCACCGTAGCTATTTCAATTTTCTTAGTTGCAGAGAGTGTTCTGTAAACCACTGTTTGTTTTCATGTACTGGCTGTCACTTCTTTTGATGGAGTCAGCCTTAAACTGGATCCTTCCGATTATATTCCTATAATTTTTTTTTGTTAAATTTTAATCTCTCGCACCTTTTGGGCATCTGCAATTACGCCCCTTCCAACCGCTGACCCATAACCTCGAGTCTGTGCTGGAGCTGGTTCGCAATCAATTATCTCATTTTCCTTTTTCACTTCAATCCAAAATGGGTAAGAAAACAAGCAAAAAATCATAAGCCCGCAGGTAAAAACAGTACTTAATAAATTTAACAGTTCAAATCATAGCCTCACCCTCGCGGGAGGCCACTCAGCCAGTATAATGTCGACGGGAATAAAAAATTAACAAGAAACTAATCTTCACCGACCGACTCTACTAACTGTATCACTTCACTATTTATTAGTAGATGACCAGCCCACTTATCGCCTGGGGGCGTCCGCCACAACATATGTACTCCTTAAGTGTTCATTATTCCATTTGTAACTAGAACAACTCAAATTTAACCCATATACAAAATGCTATGATCGCAATGAAAACGAGAGGTATTGCAATAAAGACGTATTTCATAATTATTCCATTGATATTACTTTAGTTATACTTGTCGGAGAATATATGACGTTGAGTTTCTGAGGAAAATTGATGGAATGTATACATACATTTTTTCTTATTTTACTCATACATTTTACTTGTTTCATTTGATTTTAATTACTTTATTTAATTTGGGCATACTACCCAAATATACGTTTTCCCTGTAAATCATAAATACATATCTAATTCATTGTGCTTAGTTCTCACGCGTTATTACGTTACCTAGTTCCCTGGTTAGCAAGGAATTTTCATTTACGATTCTCTCACCTCCTTTCAGTGCACCACATATAAACCGTGTTAATATTCCTTCATGTTTAACGCAGTCCTGTTTAGTTTTCATGGACACAAGACATATTAAATTTCAATATGCTTCATTTTTAATCTGTTTAAATCTTTAATTTAAGTGGATATTTTCTGAAAGATTTGTTTGGACGTAGATGTTTCATAATATATAACCATTTATATGATGCCTTTTCCAAAGAGTTACTCAATAAGTACCTACTCTCAGCATATTACATTGTTGTGATCTAGAACATCAGTACTGTTTTGTAGTTTACAAGTGTGCGCCTGTACGTGTAGATTTGTGTGATGTGCGTCTGTGTGTCTTTGTGTTAGTGCGTGTGTGTGTGTGTGTGTACCCGTGCGTAACTCGATTAAAGAATTCAGACTATTTTCTTCATCTCTCCATATAGACAGCTACACTCTCAATCTAATAAGCCTAAACAATAAATACAAAATACACGAAATAATTAATATAAAATGATGATTCTTTGCGTATTCTTACAAATACTTTTCAAAATTCTTAATAAACATTCGCATTATAGCGGATCGAATGACAAATATTTAATTTATTTGAACATATATATTACCCTGCACATAACTATAAATTTTTCTGGAAAAATATTCCATGTAAACGTTGCCTCAAATATATTAATTTGTAAGGACATTCGATATACTTTGTTCTAAATCCCTATTTCTGAAACTGCGATTCGCTAAGAACTACTGAAACTAAAATATGCCCGAGGAATTTATCACAGGATAAAAAGATAAGCGCTATTCACTGCTGCACGTTTGAAATTAATTTATATTTAATTAGCTGGTTGTCTTGCCCTTTTACTCAAGTGTGCACAAAGTCTTGTGTTTATGTGGTCACTGCATCATATATTTCAACTTCATTTGCAGCTATACCTTTGCGCAATTCACATGCTTAAAGAGAATGCTCGATATCAAGTGTCTGCAAAGAGTCAGAAATGGCACAATTCGGATGAGAACTCAAATCAACAGGTCAGTGAGGAAATAAAATCCAAACGCTAGAGCTCTATCGAACACATCCTCGGGCAAGTTGGACAAAGCGATTCTGTGATGAAACCGAATGGCAAGTCTGAGGGGTAAAGACTTGTAGGACACCCAAAAATCACATGGCAACAGTACATTGGCAAGGAAATAAGAAAAGGAGGGTGAAGTAGCTGGAATGAGACTAGAACAGCTGTAGAAAATAGAGCTTATTATAGAGATCGTGTATGGCCTTATGTACCTCTTGTCACAAAGAGGACTAACTATCATCTTATAGTGACCATCTTCCCTTTCCTTTCATATGACTTTGCTGATTTAAAACTTTATTCCACTTCTATTGGTAATTGCTTTGTGACTGAACGATGTGGAAGAATTATCACAAGATATTTACATAATAATATGATTTAATACTACTAACTTAGATCGTTTAATTGCATCTAATATAATGTTTTTACAATATTTTCAATGAAATGTGTTTAATAGAATGCAGATGATTGCGGAATATACAAATTTTATGTATTGATTGTTTCAAACTGTCTGTACGATTATCGCTTTTGCATTAATTGATTTTCCTGAATATTTTATTGATTTGTATAATCGAAAATATAATAGGATTACATATTACTATTTACGTATTTTTTATACTTTCTAATCAAATATCCTGTTTGGTATATTCTATCCTCTTTAGCATTATTATATTTCAGTACAAACGTTGAGCTAACAGAATCGTTACCAAGACGGGGATAATGCTTAGCAGTATTTCGTTTGACTTCCGATCTGAGTTCAAATACTACCTTTATCAATTTTGCTTTTCATTCTTTCGTGGTCGATTAAATATTAGTCAAATTTTTGTGCAGAAATTTAGATATATTATAAACCAGGAATTTCTAAGCAACGGTTAATTGTTTTAATTGATTCGTTATGAATATCAAATAATGAGATACGCAAAATTCTGTGTTGTTGATGTAAAAGTCAGATTATCAGTTGCTCTTCACGAATCATGTTTGAAATTATGGTCACTTTCATCAAATTATCTATGATAACTAGGAAATAAACACGTGAGTACGGTTTAAAATGAAAAACATGAAACGTAAAATTGCAAATGATTGATTTCATTGCACACTTCTCTCATTCATATCTAACATGCTTTCATCAGAAGTATCTTGACATAAATACTACTAAATATATAAAAATGTGTTAATTGTGAAATCAAAATTTGCACTTAACGGGTTTTCTAGAATTTATGGTAAGATTTGTCAGCTAAATTAAAATTATCGAGAAACTTCCTGTTCTATGAGATCTATAATAATCCCCCGCCTCACATTTTCCTAAGGTTCGAATAATTATGGTCGTACGATCAAAACGAAGTATTGACGTAAATAGGTTTCTCTGTTTCTGCGTTAGATATATTTCACAAAGTAACGAAAATAGTTTAAGTAACATATGTTACTTGGCAAGAGATAAACATTATTATATCCCATTACGTATAATTATAGTACTAAACGTAGAACATAATTTAATCGGTATAGATTACATTGATGTTTAGATCGAATGTAATTAAAATAATTATAGCTTAGTAACCAGTTAATTTTCTTAATTAAATATCTCGTTTCCATTTGTTAACAAAGATTATCGGGACTTACGTAATCGAAGGTATCTGTAGGTCATTATATTTAAAAAGTAATGCGTAGAGATAGGCATGCGAGAAAGATGTAACAAAAATAACTTCAGAGCTCATGGTTGATGTTGTGGATTTTTAGTAATTTAATTTTCGCTCCGATAATTGCTCACTACGCTATCTCTGTTTTCTCATACACGTATTCATACATAAATCATACGTGTGCACACACACACATACACACACACACACACACATACACACACACATACACACACACACATATGCCTGCATATATAGTTATATGCATGCACATATATATATATATATATATATATATATATAGAGAGAGAGATACATAGATAGATAGATAGATAGATAGATAGATAGATAGATAGATAGATTTATAGATAGATAGAGAGATAGAAAGATAAATAGATAGATAGTTAGATAGATAGATAGATAGATAGATAGATAGATAGATAGATAGATAGATAGATAGATAGATAGATAGATAGATAGATAGATAGATGTGTGTATCTATTAGTATCTATCTATGTATCTGTGTATCGATCTCTCTATCTACCTATATATATATATATACACACACAATGCTTCCGTTAGATGCAATTGCTGTCTGCTTTTCTATCAACACGTCTTGTCTTCAAGCTCTGTGTAGCGCTAGGCAATATATCTCAGACTTCATGACTCCAGTCGGAAAAGAAATTTTGTAATCTACTTATATTAAACAACTACATACTTTAACGCGTACATTGCACTTTGTACATACAGGAACACAGACGACATGCACCTAGAATAATGTAAACGCAACCAAATACAAGGAAAGACAATCAGTCACATCAGTTTTTACAGCAAACACACCATCTACCGAGAAACAATGAAGATTACACACAACAACAAAAGCCTCCCACTACACTGGCCTAGTTAATATTCCCTCTACCATATGCAAAAGGCCTTCAATTTTTCCAGTGAAGGGGTAGTCGATTACATCGACCCCAGTGCTCATCTAATACTATCGATCCAGATAGAATATAAGGCAGAGTTGATCTCGGCGGAATTTGAACTGAGAATCTAAAGCCGGATGAGCTTTTACTAAGCATTTTTCCGAGGTACCAACAATTCTACCACATGCTACCTCCACTTTGTAAAAGCATCTCATACGATTCAAATTTAATCGTCCACTCAATTACACACGTAAATTACTCACGCACGTATACAAGTTACATAAAGAAATCTCTGAACAACACTGAAATACGCACACACAAAAATTTCTAAAGTGAAAGCATTACTTATATTAACATATTGGCACCTACACGGATAAACAGTCAAGCATTTATAATAAACGTTCTAAAAATAACTAAAACCAAAACTATTCCATTATAACACCACTCACTTCCCCCGCCACCACCACCAAAATAAAAGGAAGAAAAATACGCAGGCAACTGTTTTTTCATATCTATTCATTCATGCACATTAGCGCATAAAAACTGATTTATGATGCTTACTAACAAACTAACAACAGCACAACATAATTCACACTGCATTTTCATTTGCAGTTTCTTGTCATTCTTGTCAGGTAGATCAAAAGGCAGGGAGATGCTGCATTCACTATTTATCGTTATATTCCCCGTTCGTCCCAGGCTACCATTGAGCAGAGTCCCAATCAGTATACATACCTGCAAGTTACCTCCTCATCTGTCATAACGATGTGTTGTGTAGTCGACTAGGAGCCCTCAACCCAGCCGGAATCTTAGTGACGATTGTTCTAAAACGTATTTTCTACTACCTTTCTATCTAATGACCAGCGCTATCAATATGCGACACATGTGCATAAAGATTTGGATGAACTATCAAACGTAACCTCTGTTCATGTTATTTTTACGCAATTCTGAAGTTATTTTCAATCAAGAAGCGTTCTGTAAGAAACCTAAATAGCGCATGAACAATAATAAATAACTCCACAAAATATTGCATAATGAGTTAAGATGGATTATGTTGGCTTATGACGAAACAATTGTAAGCTGAACTGCTAAAATGATTTGCTCACTGTTCTTTTTTCATTATTGTAATTATACTTTAATTTCCGATATTTGTTAGAGTGAACAAACTGCTATTTCAATTATTGCCACATCACCAACGCCCGTATATGTACTTCACAATATAATCAAGAGGGTTACACCCAGCGTTGAACATACGTTATGTATGTATGTATTATGTATGCATATATATATATATATATATATATATATATATATATATATATATATAGATATATATATATATATATATATAATTACAATTTTATTGAATTTATATGTATTCGCCATTCTGACCTTGAAATAACTAGCATGACTCCTTTCTTTTTGCCCCACAAAATAATGAATTTCACTTATTTCTGTATATTTTCAGATTTGGGACTTTAACTTGGAAATTTTAAAATCATGCACAAACGTCTTTAGTGCAAATTTGGAGACCAGTACAAGTAAGAAAAAATAAACTTTGTAAATATTTTAAACAAAGCATTTAAAGGTCTACAATTTTATTACTTTTATTGATACGGTAATTTATCAACATTGCTCACATTAGAGTATTAGCTTTAACTAAATGCGATTATATATATATTATATATTTGAAAATGATTATTTACCGTATGAGGCAAAATGCGCGCTTAAAATTGCTAAGCGTGCATATATAAATTGTTTGAATTCTTAGAATCAGTGCAGGTACAAGGACGATTTCAGCGATAATATGAAAACAATTTTCTTCCCAATCTGTATAGGTATCGGTGCTTACATATGTGCCAAATTTGAGAGGGGAACTATGGTTTTACATATGCATACTCTAACAACACCAGTTATATACATCAAGTAAAATTAATTGACAAGAATAATTGTAAATGGATCGCATTCAAATTTGGATACTTTATTTTTAAATCATTGTCCATAAATATTAAGATATATCTATTCATATATTTATATATATACATACATATATATATATATATTATATATATATATATATATATATATATATATATATATATATTCATATATGTATGTATATATATGTGTGTGTATATAACTGTATATGTATGTTTATAAATCAACTATATCTGTAATTGAATTGCCATGAATGAAAATATTTGCTTTACCTGTATCAATTTCATCAGAATTCATTAGAACTTAAACTTGTTTTAAGGCAACAGCAATTTTAAAATTTAAAATAATAAAAATAATATTCCCACGTAATTTGACGCTAACCTTTGAAATCTATTCTAATTCATATAGCGTATGTTAGTGCGAGCATTAACCAAACCTGATCTATGTAGGGTTTACTATATTTACATGTATCATTCTAATAATGCAGTTACTGGAAGTTAAAATTCATAAGTAACATTACGTTAAATGAAACAAATAAAACTATACATATGAATTTTTATACTAATTATTATTGTGATACATTTAGTATACGCTTTCAAATTCATAAGCTTTTGAACGAAAATCACAAGTATTGGTAATTACACAGATTATAATGAAAGTAAATGATTAATTGTATTAACGAGATGAAATGCATATTAAATTTAAAATCTCCAAAGGTCGTTGGGAAAACAACCGACGAAATTGAATTGATACTTTTGGTTGCATTTAAGCATATGATTCCTTATATTCTCCAAATTTGAATGATCATATGTTAATATGCATAAACATCTGTTATATAGTAAAATACACTCTTTATCGTATCTCAAGGGTGCATTTCAGTGGTGAATATCATACATACTATATTACGTCAGTCGTGTAATCTACTGGTAAATATTCGATATACATTCATATATATATATATATATATATATATATATATATATATGAATATGTAAATAGCCGAAAACAATATAATACATTATATAGATTTATATATATATGGATGTACATTCATAGATATATACATATTTAGACACTCACTTGTTAATATATAGTTATATATTCTAAAGTGACAATATTATATGAATATAGCTAATATCAATGTTACCGGAACGAAATCGACCGAAGAATCACACAGCATTTAATTCTGAGAACAGTGGATTGTACCTCAGTGAAAAACTGTCCTCCTTGTTTATGGAATACGGACACGTGCGATGTTTGTAAAGCTTAGCCGAATGGATTTCAATAAAAGACTTCTTTAAATCATAAGGTAAGTGATATTTAAAAGGTGTGTTATTATATCGCATATATTGGCATGCAGCTTAACATATTACGAATCGGTTTATTGTTTTTCAGGTTGATATAGACACACACACATACGCACACACACACACACACACACACACACACACACACACACACATATATATATATATATATATATATATATATATATATTCTTGTAAATATACTATATTGCATACCGTATAACTAATTTGATTTCCTTCAGCTGCGCTCTACCTGCACTCGTAGTTTCAATAAATCATTTTCTTATACAGAATTCATGCGCTTCTTAATCTTTTCAAACTTACCCTTACTGGCAAAAAAGTGATTTCATGAAAATGTTCACCTTTATTTCTTCTTCTCATCATCATATAAAATTTGAGTTTATTTTTAAAAAATATTAATGTGTTTGTGTGCACATTATGCCGATTCTCATCACCGATGCAGACACTAAAATGTCGTTCCTTCTTAAACATGATATAAAATTTGTGAATGAATTAGGTCTGGAATTAGATCTTGAGCACTTGACATAATTTTCTCTCTGTTGTCAAGTACTCTTCCCACTGCGGAGTTGCACGATTTTATGTTTGGACAATATAACTTAGTTTTATTTCAACATCAAATATTTTTTAAACAACTGGTTTAATATTTAATATAATACATTTAGAGTTCCTTTTCGCATTACTGCCTTTATATCTAATTGATAGCTTCTTTACAATCATTTTAAATTGAAGGGCAAATTCAACAGTATCGGGGATTAATTATCCACAACAAACATGTAGTAAAACAATTAGTCCAAGAAAGATCTGACATGTGAGAGAGGAGGTTTTTTTTGTTCCTGTCACTGCAATATTGGAAGTGGGATGAAAAGCTAAATGACTGGGGAAGAGAGTAATATATGATTACAGTAACCCGAATGTTCACCAGATTTTATAGACAATTCGTCCTTTGCACATTTAACTTAAGAAAAATAAATACAGATGCACACTCATACACAAATACACACACATACACACAGATTCTCTCTCACCCTCTCTATCCCCTTTCTCCCTCTTTCTCTCATGCACATATGGACACACGTATTCATACACAACAATGTATTACCATACATGCTAATACTTGTTGTAGCTAGCTGGATTAAAAAGTTGGTTTTTTAATAGTATGAATGGTGTGTGTTGCATTAGTTTGGATTTTAGTGACGGTAGGCGAGTATTGTTGCTGTTTTAGTGGTTATATTGTTCTAACTAAATGTATTGTTGTGACTTTTTAATCTCAATCAATACTCATGGACTTATGACATTTCATTCAACATATTATAACTTTTTATTTGAAATGGGTTTGCTTATCTACTTCATAGTATATTGCAGACCGTAATCCTAATATAATGGTCATAATCTACAGTTCCTGTTAGGGTGAAACCCCGTTACATTTGTTAATTGCAACACGGAAGTACTTGTGTATGTCTCTCTCTCTCTCTCTCTCTCTTCTCTCTCTCTCTCTCTCTCTCTTATGTATATATATATATATATATATATATATATATATATATATATATATATATATATCTGTGTGTGTGTGTGTGTAAAATGTATAAAGGTCAACTTTCAGGAATGATAATGGTTTATTGACGCTGAAGGTTGTAAAGTTTTCCCATATCGACGTTAGATAAGCTGAAAAATGTTACAGCTGCGTTGGGTGTGTATAGAATAAAATCTCCTGCAAGTTAACATAGGATCCCTTGATAAGTATGTAGACTTCATTTGATTAAGATATCTTTGGCCCAACGTGTAACTAGCGGATTACCCCTGGTTTGGTCAATAACTACCTCCAAGCTTCAGCTAGCGATGAATCATTGCTTGGATTTTTTTCTACTCCGTTCCCTAATTTTGTATATATATATACATACATATATACACACACACACACACACACATATATATATATATTATATATATATATATATATATATATACAGCGATCATTTCAGAAATAATCTATATCTGCGTTATGTTGTGGAATATATTGGCGTGTATGAATTGTACGTAATGATTTGAAATAAATATTTTAATTCAAACTTCCTTTCATTTATGACAATAGTTGTCAAACAAGAAAGGGTTTTATAAAACTTTATTCGCGTTTGAATTAATGATTATCTACAACATGGAATTGATAAATCCTTTTTCTCGACAAAAACTAAGGAACAAACAATGCAATAATGTTGTACTTAATTTGGCATAACGTCTTAGAAGGAAGCCAATATCTAAGAGATGGGAAGGCGGCGAGCTGGCAGAAACATTAACATGCCGGGCGAAATACTAAGCGGTATTTCGTCTGCCGCTACGTTCTGAGTGCAAATTCCGCCGAGGTCGACATTGATTTCATCCTTTCGGGGTCGATTAAATAAATACCAGTTACGCACTGGGGTCGATATAATCGACTTACTCCGTTTGTCTGTCCTCGTTTGTCCTCCCTGTGGTTAGCCCATTGTGGGTAGTAAAGAAATAGGTATTTCGTCTGTATTTACGTTCTGAGTTCAAATTCCGCCGAAGTCGACTTTCATTCTTTCGGGGTTCGATAAATTAAGTACTAGTTGAATACTGGGATCGATTTAAATGACTGGCTCCCTCCCCCAAAATTGTACAACAGAGTATTAAAGAGGTGGAATTTCAGTTTCCGATGGACTATATAAATGAATGTACAGATATATAGACATGGTAACACTTTTTGTCTCCTGTTGTTGTGGTGGTTAAACAACAAGAACAACATCATCATCATCATCATCATCATCATCATCATCATCATCATCATCATCATCATCATCATCATCATCATCATCATCGTCGTCGTCGTCATCGTCTTTTTCTTTTTCGTCAGCGTCGACGCCATCATCGTTTGTGTGGTCGTTGATCTCATTGTCACCTTTTTCTTCTGATTATCCAATATATTATCATTATTGTTTAATATAAAATATAGTATGTTATCATGATACTAAGTCTACTCAAATCCAATGCATTTCTCAATATGTGTTTGCATGTTTTAGGAAGAATTTTTCCCCACCATTTGTCAATATTTCTCTCACTTCTAGTATACTTCAGATTCATTGGTTGCAGTTGTCGGTGTGCTATCGTGTGTATAATTTATGATAGAAAAACTCTCGATCTCACCTGATATCTATCAATTTCCCCAATTTCATTCTCTATACTCTCAACGAAATGCTCATAAAATGTTTGCATTGCTATCTTCCAAAATCATAACGGGTTCTTCATCTGTAAGATGATATCCTGTAGGGAAATTTCTTAACATCTTCTAATTGTCTTTCCGTCACTTCGATCCAATAGTATCCCAATTCTCTATTTTATTAAACTTCGTCATATATGCACATGCAAATGTTTTGCGCTAGATTACTGCATTCGCCTACCAAAGACCTCATAATACCACAACTTTTCCCATATATTCTTCATGAGCCATCTCACTGACGTTTATCGATAATTGTCCACTATCTTGTAATGACCTGTACCATTACTTTTCATGCAGTAGCATGTTATGGTGAGTGTACAATATGAATATTATTGTTAGAATTTGTTGCATTCATAATTTTGTGTTAAGCTAAGACTAGATTTAAGTCGAAAAATTGCTAGAATATGTATCTGTACTGAAGTCAGCTCAGCCCTTCATCATTGCGTGGTCTTTTATATGGGATGTTAATGGTACTACTTTCCTAAGATTTGTGGGTTTGATTCTAAGAAATATTAGCATAATATTACTCACAATCACTGTAACGAAATGTACATACAATCTGTAAATTCTTTTCGAATACTTCATAGCAGATCTATCAATATATTGATACACACATGTACATAAAACCAAACAACATTATGAAGAGATTTGTAGAAAACATATTTGCCAGCAGTACGTGCGCAGTAAATACTCATTCATATAGGATGAGCATGTATGAACAAACAATGAATGAAATTCACATACGTTGTAATAGAACATGAATAATCGAAGATATACATACCCCCATGGTCATAATGGTTTTGTACCAATCATCTCAAACATCTCGCTTTGCTAGGATCGCTTTGTTATCTGTTCTTTCTGTCAGACTTATTGAAGGAAAACTTAATTTCAAAACACGAAAGTTTTATTTAGTACTTCCTTTTTCTCGGAAATCAATATACTATTTCTCACACTTTTTACTTTATGTTATGCACGGTTATGTCTGTCATCTTAGATTTTCCTTTATATTACTTTTTTAAGTATATCGATCAATAATTACGGGATTTCAAGTAGATATTTAAAGGGGGGAATTTTGATACCTATTGGGAATATAATTTTTTTCTTTACTAAATTAGCCTCTCCAGATATTAGTAACGGAAGAATTGCTACATCTTATGTTACTTGTATTCTTATTGTTATATGCTTATACAGTTAATTACATACAATGTATTATAACTCATTGTGCAATATAATATTATCACTGAATTGAGGCGAATCGGTAAAGAGGTTTGAAGGTATACTATACATTTCTAATTAAATTTCATTAATATGGAGCCAAATGGTCCATTGACTGACGCAGGCGTTTGAATGTCAAGTAAAGAGCTAAATCATTTTCCATCGGATTTTGTAATTATTCATTAAAATATCCAGAAAAAATTAAAGGATACACTTACGCATAATTTACGAGATACACTTATTATGGTTTGAGATATTCGGAATATAAACGAATCAATTTGGCAAAGCGAGTAATGAAACTGAATTAGAATTGGAAGTAAACGACTCTTTTAGTGTTTTCTTTCAAATTAAAGAAAGAAAGAGAAATATTTATGAAGCCCGTTCAAAATGTGTAAAGGAAAAATGAAACAAAATTTCTATTTGAAATAAAATAAACGAAATAATCGATAAAATTAGACACATGTCACTTGGGAAATAATAAATTTCTTTCGGCGTTATTTTTATCATTCGTTTTTCGTTCACTTGTCTTTAAAGTGTATTTAGTTTTTGGCTTTCATTTCACCTAGAACCTAATTTTAATTGCAGTATGCATAATTTACACTGTGTCTTCATCTAAAACAACTCATATTACCATCAGTTAATGATAAAAAGGAAAAGCTGTGCAGCCGAAATACTAGAAAATAAATGATTAATTACAGATTATGGTAACATGCCATTAAATATAAGTTTAAAAATATAAAAAAGAAGAAACACCTATTGGAGGGAAATTAAAAAAAGCACTCAGATATTCACGAAAAACTTACTCATTTCTTTTAAGCTAAACAAATGCTAGTAATTCAGTGCAGATTGTGTTTAATTTTGGAATATAAAATGGCATCTTGGAAAGAATTCAGTTGTGAACATATTTAAAGTGTAATGCATCGATCTTAGCATTTTCTTTGATTTTGATTTAATGAGACACAGGAGCCATTGAGGATAAGAAAAGGTGAAACTATCAACTCTAGTAATCATTCTATTGTCTTCGTCAGTGATTGTTGTCAATTTACAAGAAACGTGATATGGTTGCAAAGCGGGAATGCTTTTCTAATTCTATAACTTTGAAGACAGCATATGTTATGACATGCAAGAGATCTCAGCAATTAAGACCATCTAAATATTCATAAGGCCATTTATATTGACAGTACCTGAAGCGTTAGTTAGAAAGTGAATAAGGCTTGACATATTTTTCGTATGCTGATTGTTGTTTACGTCAATTATTATTCAAATTCGGGAGTTTTAATTAGTAGGAAAATATCAGTGAGATTTCTAAATAGTTACAAAGTATTTCCGAACCATTTAAACTGTACTGAACAGACACCAATTCTCACCCATAAGCACACACATGTATACATATACATATATAGATATGTATATATGCATATATATATATATATTATATATATATATAATATATATATATATATATATATATATATATATATATATATATATACATATTTTTTTGTTTGGAGTCCGCATTTACGTTATTATCTCTTCTGCTTTACAGCTATGTATTTCGACAGCAATTTATGCCTTTCCTTAGAACTTATATCGAATGATGCAAATACAATCTTTTGTAGGTCAGTATTGTTGGATGTCAGTAATGTTAGATATGTTACACTGCAAGGCTACCCAATTCTCGATTTACCACTCATCCATATTCTATATATTCAAAAATAAAAGAGCACACTCATTCGTCTGATCTTACAAACAATTAGTATGCACATTTTCGGTCCTGTGTTTCTCCTTTGAAGCTCCAAACTTCATTCACTCTTAAAATGTTATTATAAAATATTTCACGACGCAACACAATCTCTTTGTACCGGGATTTAAATTATTGATTTCAATGTGACAATTTAGATAGGGGGAACAGATAAAAAGAATACACGATAGTCACTTTTATATGATAAACGGTAGACGGAAAAGAAACAGCTCCCAACAGTGATGAAAAATGTTTTCACGAACACTACTGGAAACTTCACACCTATTCCCAGGAAACATCAAACGGAACGAAACCATACACTTACCTAACATTTTGCAGGAATATTTACTATATTACTATAAGTGTTGTTCTATCTTCCAGATGCGTATATGCTGAGTTCACAACCAATAAAATGTATGTTTCCCTATGATAACACTAGCTCACAGTGTCTAGAAACAACATTACTAGTTAAATGACTTTCAATAATCACTCATTAACGGAAAGATAATTTATAAATAGGAAATACAGATTCACTTTAGAAATATAGGAAGAATACGCGTTGTCATAATATTTCAATCATTCATCTTTAGTATCACTTTGGAATGAATAGTGCACAGATATGTTTAATGCTTGTTAAAAATATTTACCGATTACACACAGGTACGAGTGCATATTAAAACGCTAACTAGGCTTTCAAGAAATGTTTTGAGCGTTGAGAATAGTATTCGGTCTGATAATAACCAGTTACACAACTGTGCCTCTGTCCATTCCTGTCCACTTTCGAAATATCTGTTTATTACAGAAATTGAAGCTTACAGACAGTAGTGAAAGATTGAGCTAGCTTAAGGAACGTACGGTTCAGATTAGTGAAAGACGAAAATCATTTATGAAACTTGCGGAAACGTATACCACAACTATTTCAAGTAGATCTCAAAATCATGAAGGGAAGATAAAGTCACATATATGATAATGAGGTTAGTGTTTGAATTTGCCTAATCATAGCGTAGAGCACCGCAATTGTGCTGTTAGTGCACTTTGGAATATAGCTTTCATTGGTGCACGCTCTTAAGTTACAGATGTTACGAAATGACCATGTACAAATGTATGCATGCATGTATGTGTGTGTCTATCTATATCATTCATTATATCGGCGTGTATGTATCCATATATGCTTGTATATGCATGTTTGTAAGTATTATATGTATGTATACATACGCATACACACATATACATTCATATCTGTGAGTGCCTGAGTGCCTATTTAATCAATGCATATGGAGATAAAAATGTATGTGGAATTTGTTCTGCCTTTCAGTTTAAGCATTTAATGGACACGCACATCCATTATACGTTCGTCGTTGCACCCGATTCCATACAATTCGACAGGTTCCGGAACGGTGAGCAACCTTTTAAACCCAATTAATAATTAAAATGAATATGGAAAATATTTCCGTTAGTCCTTAAGTAAAATCTGTAAACGTTATCTCTTCGTACGGCATGTGCTGTAATAGATAATAATTGTTAAATTATTGGCTTATTCGTTTAACTGACATATTTTAAAATCGTTAATATATAATAATACTCTAATAGAAATAATTCAAGAAATAATGATGATTTCTAACTAAGGAACATGAGCACAATGATTCGTAAATAGGGCTATTTAGTGGAGGGGTAAACTGAAATCCATCTAGTAGCTGAGTGCTGCAATGTTATCAAACAAGAGAGAAAATTGTTAGGTATTTCACGGGTGGTTTGGGGTCCAGAGTGTACCGGACGTACACAAATATACGCAAGCTAATTTTTCTGCCAAATCTCCTGAGTATGATACGCATAAACAATAAAGGCAACCAGAAATTGAATTAGGGTTTAGTATTCAATTAACTATAATACATACACACACATGCATATTGCATGCACACACACATATACATACATGTCTCGGTGGCATTGGATCTCAGAAAGAAAGAGAGTCGAAATGCTGGAAAAAAGTTTTCCTCAATTTGTGGAAGGTCTTGTCAGCTTGCTGCCTTAAATACTGTATACAGTTATTGTCATATATATATATATATATATGTATATAATAAATATTAGGGAATAAATCCAAATTTACAGGGAAAAAATCAGATTTAGGATTAAATCCAATTTTATAGTAAAATATTATAAAATATTATTAGAGACAAAACCACTATTTTGCAAAACAAACAAGGAAAGACTTAATCAATACATAAAATTTTAATAAATAGTAAAAAAAACCGCCACTATAATTGTTTCTTGTCTTGATCGACAATCCTCAGGTGGACTCCAATAAGTCAGTTTCAATTATGAATTACTTCATAAATTGAAACTGACTTATTGGAAGTCCACCTGAAGATTGTCGATAAGACAAGAAACAATTATAGTGGCGGTTTTTTTGACTATTTATTAAAATTTTATGTATGATTAAGTCTTTCCTTGTTTGTTTTGCAAAATAGTGGTTTTGTCTCTAATAATATTTTATATATATGTATATATAATATATATATATAAATGTATGTATGTATGTATGTATATGTGTATATGTATATATATATTATATATATATATATATATATATATATATGTATATATGTACATATGTATATGTATATATATATATATATATATATATATATATATATATATATAATATATATATATATATATATACATATGCATACATACATACAGTTATATATATATATGCTATTAAACGTATCTGAAATAACCAAAATGATATTATCTCGAAGAAAAAATTCATCTTATAGAAATGTCTAGATCGTTAGAAAATTATGGTAGGGCAAAACGATACCACATTCACAAAATGTACAAATATCCAGTCAAAACGTTTGTGAAGATTAGAAAGGATGGATTACATACAATGTAGATAAACCAAAATTGGTCGTCAATAGATAATTATCATAATTGCTTTAATTGTGTTATACAGAAATCCTGTAATATATTTTATAATGTGTATAATGACTGATTTAAAATTTTGGTACGAGCCCTCAACATTTTTTGTTTAATTTTTATCTTTTCGGGCGCGTTTAAGCTGAATATACAGACTTCAGAGCTAAACTGGAACGTATTTAATTCGAACGAATAAAAATCAACGTCGCTGGAATTTTAATTCATGGTGTAAAGATGGTTGAAATGCGGATAAGCATTTTGTGAGGCTGCTAGCGTTTCCCTCAGCTCGTCACTTTAAATAATGTATAACTATTGGTTTCAAATTTTAGAAATAGAATCGAAATTGTTGGTGTTAGGGTTAGAAATCCATTAGATAGACTCCAGTACTCAACTGGTACTTATTTCCTTATGACCAAAAAGACAGGATCTCAGAAAGAAAGAAAATCGAAATGCTGAAAAAATATTTTTTGGAGTTTGTGAACGGTTTTGTCAGCTTCTTGCATTGCCTTAAACAATGTTTCTATACAGTTATTGCTATATGTATTACACTGAGCCAAGATAAAAAAAAACAAAAAAAAAAAACAATAAAAACATTTCATGTGGTCCGTAATTATCATTAATATGTAAGATGTAAGGGTTTATTGGTTATAAATAATTTTAATTTAGTTTCTTTTAATATTAATTTTAACCTAGTCTAATACTGAAATCCAAAGTAAAGCTTTATTTATAAAACGTGAAAATGATGTCTTAATAGCTATCTATATAACAAAAATAACTGAAACATGGTGAGGTGATATATACGACTCATCATAAAAGTAGATTGTCTAGATTTTGATGATTCTAGCTTAACATAATTAAAGATTAATCTGAATCGCTCTGCTTTTCCGACTCATGCAAAGAAATGTAATTATAACATCCGTCGTAAAATTATATTTAAGATCAGGTTCACTGTGTGCAATAATTGTTATTCTTTGTGCGTATCATATCAACCACAGAAATGCAAAATTTTCCAATTAAATAATTAAACTGAAATACATGCTATAAACAACAACAAAAAGAATGATTCAACTGCCTTTAAATCATATATATATATATATATCTATATATATATATATATATATATATATATATACAGTCAGACACATATGTGCATATGAACATTAGATTTTAACATATATTAAACTTCATGGGTTACAATTGTTTCATCGCATTATAGATGACTAATAACACATTGTGTCTATAGACAATGATGGTAACGAATATTTCGTCTTATATACTAAGTAATGTATATTATTTAATAGCACTAGTGGTCATTTTATTAGTACCAACGGTATAAATATAATAAATTGTACGATTTGTTTCTCGTGCTTAAATATGAACTCATCATTTGATTACATATTATGTCCAGTCGCCTATATATATATGCACGCAGACACACACGTATTCATACATACATGCATATATATATATATATATATATATATATATCTATATATATATATATATATAATATATATATATATATATATATATATATATATATATATATATTATATATATATATATATATATATATATATATATATGGGGGAGGGTGTATGCATGTATGCATGTATATATATTTGAAATACATGGATTTATTTTATAAGATGCCTTCTAATATTTAGTTATTGTTCTTTATGTTCCGAACTGAATAATCTCTTCTTTATCGGTCGAGAACAGTAAGTATTCGTATAATACTAGTGTCCATCGAATAACGTAAAACAAATCCACACCACCAGTAAATGGGGCCTTGTGCATCTACAACAATGTCTTTTATTGCGTGTTTCATAGATTGGAAATACAACTAGTGTGGTGTTCTTTACATTAGTGGCATTTTTTTTTACTAAATACTGAATTTATAATCAGTGTGTCATTTGATATATTCTGGTTTATGCAATGAAGAAAATATGACCACGTACTATTGCAACCGGCTTCACCCAAATTTTACCGCATATAAAATATTGAAATGACCTTAACCTGTGTTTGAAATTCAGTCGGAATGCGTGCAGAATAGATAATAATCTACCAAACAATTTTACATTAGAAAAATTTAAAGCAAAACAGCTCTAATAAAACTACGTCCGTTTTAATAACATGATATGTTAATAATATTGGACAATGACATCATGCAAACCTTCATCATGCGGAGACATAGAATTTGATGAAGAATTGGATTTGGTGAGAAATCCTACACGAAAGCGACAGGCCTATGAGAATACAGTGACAAATTAAACTTGCAACAATTCCACGTAATCATCCATTTGTTTTTTTAATGCAGCCACAACAGACAGTCCCAAAGGAAATTCCACAAAGCCTTTTGCATTATTACTACTTCTTTAAACCAGATTTATGAAATTCTCTTGTCGCTGTTACTGCTGTTGATGTTATTAATCTAAGCAGCGCAGACTGCCGTTAAGCTAATACCATTCACATGGACATTCTTACCACCATTAATACCATCATCATCGTCTTCTTCGCCTTTATAATCCTCGTGATCATTGTCGTCGTCAGCGCCGCCTTCATCGTAACCCACGTCGTCGTTGTATTCGTCGTCGTCAACATCATCATAAAATCGAATCAATGGCATGATTAATGCTTCCATGTGACGCATGAAATTACTCATTTTTCAACAAATGAAGATGTTAATAAAGAATGAAAGGAGAGAAATTTACAAACATCTTCACAGTGGATTAAGTGCATTGAAAATGTGACATTTTGAAAGATATTTGTTTGACGAGAGGTGGAAATTTTATACAAGAGGACAGCATGACTTGTAGTGTCTAATTGCGATCTTTCGTTTTGTATGTTCAAACACTGCTAGGAGATTGTTTTTGTTGTCCATTTTGTAAATAGAATAATTACCAGTTATATACATGGGATAATTAAATCGACTACATATTTGAACCTTGTTGTGGGAGGACATATTGTTTGAAGTGAGAGATAAAATACATTTCAGTAATTATATGTTATATGCAAGCATATATATTCTCGAAAAATTTGACATTCTCTTTTATCTTTACTGTGGTCATAAAAAAATACGCTATGAAGTTTACGTGCAACGTTCATTTAATGTGTTTTAATACTAGAGTTAAAAATATCTCTAATTTATCCCGTGGCTAATCAAGTAATACGTTTTTAAATACTGACGACGTGTCAGTCTATTGTACTCATATCAAAAACTATTTCTTATTTCTTTCGTATACGTTCAAATTTGTTTTTGTTAGTAATAACAAACTGTCTTTCTCCTCCGGTAAAATTTGAACTCAGGATGTAGGAGCAGACGAAATACAGCTAAGCAATTCGCCCGGGGAGCTAGCGATTCTACGGCTGTCGCTTTAGTAGTAATATTGATAATAGTACATGCATATATGTGTGTGTGTAGATAGATAAATAGGTATGTAGTAGTAGTTGTAGTAGTAGTAATAATAGTAGTAGCGGTAGTAGTAGTAGTAGTAGTAGTAGTAGTAGTAGTATAGTAGTAGTAGTAGTAGTAGTAGTGTGGAGGCACGTGGCTTAGTGGTTAGGGTGTCAGCATCATGATTGTAAGATTGTGGTTTTGATTCCTGGACCGGTCGACGCGTCGTGTTCTTGAGCAAAATACTTCATTTCACGTCGCTCCAGACCACACAGCAGCCAAATATGAGTAACGCTGCGATGGACTGACTGGCGTCCCGTCTTTCTGGGGAATACATGCGCCATTGAAACCGGGAAACCGGGCCCATGCGCCTGGCTAGGCTTTGAAAGGGCGCATTTATTTAATAGTAGTAGTTTTTGTAGTAGTAGTAGTAGTATTAGTAGTAGTATTAGTATTAGTAGTAGTATTAGTAGTAGTAGTAGTAGTAGTAGTAGTAGTAGTAGTAGCGGCGACAGAAGCAACATCAGTAACGGCGATAGAAGCAGCAGCAGCAGCAGGAGTAGTAGTAGTAGTAGTAGTTGTTGTTGTTGTTGTTGTAGTAATAGTAGTAGTCGTAGTGGCAACTATGACGTTAACAAGCACGGTAACAGCAGACCAATAGCTAAGGGACTGTAATAAAATATTGTTGATGATTCTTAGAATTATGAAGAAAAAAAAAACAAAAACAAAACTCGTGGTGGCCAACCAATTTACATATCATCACAACTCTATACACCTACTTAGGTTTCTTAGCGAAGAAGGTAAATAGAAAACAGCTTTACTGATATAATGAAAAATCGATGTTACACAGGAAATCTCAGAGAAATAAGGCGAAGACATAAACATATTAAGTAGGGCAGCATCGAGCAGTAAACTAAGTAAAAAGGGAGGAAAAAATAAAAGAAATATACCATAGTACATGAAAGAAACATTCTACGGTGAAATCTTTGAGAAAGTAATCTGTCAATAAATATGTTCAACAATACTAACAATATGAGAGGAAATTATTCCTCACCTAAAGATTTTACAACGCTGCAAGCATTAAGTAGGTCAACACTAATAGGTTTTTCAAGCAGCATGTTTAATATCGTTTGGCATAAATAAGCAGTGAGAAAAAACAAAAATCATTAAAACTAGCATTATTGAACAATGAAAAGAATTAATTCGGAAAATAAGACAAGGGAAATAATTCATGTTGAGAAAGATAAACATTATAAATTTTTTTTCTATCTCTCTCTTTCACACACATTATATAAATATGTGTGTCTGTTTATGTGCGTGTATATATATATATAATGCCTGTGCATATTTATCTAATGAATGGTATAGGTATATACCATTAACTGAGCGAAGTAAACTCTGGTTTAATAGCTCAATAATTTCTTTGTGAAATGATGTTTTGCTAAAACTCTATCCTTACTTCCTAAAACCATATTACTTTTCTTGAAATTAATTTCCTCGATGTTAGAAGTAAAAAAAAACAATGACATTGTTTACACATTAAGAAATCGATTAATTTACTTTAGATTTCAGTAAAATGGATTTAAAGTACACTTGACTAAATCCATAAAAGACAACTCATTCTACGTAAATGAATTTACACTCCTCGAACTGTTGGTATTTAAAAAAGATATGCACACAAATGCATATATATTTGTGTGTGTGTGTGTGGTGTGTGTGTGTGTGTGTATGTGTGTGTGTGGGGGTGTGGTGCGAGCGTGTAAGTAAGTATGAATGCGCTTACATAAACATTACGGACTTCATATATTTTATGCACACACCCCGCTAGTTCGCCAGTAGGATGCATATCAGCTCGGTGGGGATGGCTCCTTCAAATTACCGGTTGCTAGAAGAACTGACAGACAGGCAAAACAACTCGCCCTAAATCGTTTTCAGGAGCTATGGACGCCATTTTTAGCGATTATCAATTTCGCGTACCTACAGGAAATCCGAAGCGAATTGAACCGCCAGTCTATGATTATATACAAATAGTATAAAATTAATTTGCTGATATGTCACAAAGATGCATACGTAAGAATAAATTCGCATATTATTTAGCTTTAATGCTGTAAACTACTAGCGTTAGTGATGTAAACATTATCGACCACACATTCTCAGTGTAGGTGTGCTGCCTCGTCACCTATTTCCTGCGTTTAGCGTATGTGAAGATATCTACTTTTATATGTATAATTTTACCCTTATGGGGCTATCATTTACTGGAAAGTTTGTATTGCATTATTATTTTCATATATATATATATATATATATATATATATATATATATATATATATATATATATACTTAGATATGTTTCGACCAAAGTTCGGTCCAGGCCATGTCTAACAAAATAGCACCACTTAATAGGATTATCTAAATCCTTTTTAAGTCGAGTTTTGTTTATGATCCGTTCAAGAAGTGAGTTCTTATTGAGTGAGCAGTTTCCTGGTATGGGTGGCTTATCTGATATTCCTTGAAGAAAACAATCCAGACTTCGTTAAAGGGTGGTGGGATCCTTTTTCACTTTGATCAGTTTTGGGTCAATGTTGAACAGGGCAGGGCCTGTTGAGGAAAAGAAATTATATCACAGTGTGATATGTTGTGATCCTGAATTAGGCAGGGGACGTATGTCCCGTGGTACAAGCCTTCGATGAACCTTGAAACTAATGTTCATATATATATATATATACATATGTGTGTGTGTACGTGTGTGTTCGTGTGTGTGTGTGTGTGTGTGTGGTAAAAAAGGATTCAGATAGAATCAGGTACTTGAAAAGATATGAAACAGGTAAACTTGGATATACCTGTGGTTCCGGCCTATTTTTGGTATGTATCAAATAAGATATTCCGGTTTTGTACACAGTGAAAACCAACCCCATGTATATTCACTAGGTGTGTCCGGCAATTAAATCTAGTTTTACTCTAGGGTGTCCGACAAGTACTAAATCCCCTTGACGTGTCATAATCAAATGAAGCATAACAGCCAATTGATAATTATCAGCTCATTACAAAGAACCGTAATCATCAGATGAAACGTAATTTTACAAACAAGAGAATATATCAATACTAAATCAGGGATGTGGCTGAAATCTGCGGAGGACAAATATGGGATGTTAGACGGAGCATTAAAATCGGCCGTTGAGGCTAAAAACATCGTTTTTGAAAGTGTGAGATATGATATCCAATGTCAGCGACTCGTGTGAGATAGGAGTTTGCTAGATTGATTTTTAGGTAGGCTGGAGTGAGATGTAGGTAATATTTTATTATAGCAGACTTAGAGCAATGGGAACCTAGGTGAAGTCATATTAAGAATGAACTATTACGCCATCATTACTTTGGATCGCGTACTCGAAATACAAATCTCAAATATTGAAAAAATATTGGATGCAATTATTTATACAAAGCAGCTTGCCCCATTTTTGGTTCTTTTCTAGACGTAAAAGTGGTTTACAAATGTGATAATGTAACTCAGACAAATACTTATACCTATATCGGCTCCTCCGACAGCTGAAGGGACTCTTACGTAACTACTATGCTTCCTTTAATTGAAGACATAGGGATGGAAGAACGTCTCTAGCCACGAAGATATGGGAGCTCAAATACGACAATGTTAAATTCTGTTTCAGTCGAGACATCATTACGGTCGCTCAACCGTACTTAAACTGTGAAAACGGGTGCAGACGTCGCTGTATGGAGCTCTTTGGAAGAATTTTAAAAGTTTTAAAGAGATTAAATAATGAAAATTTAATAAATAATGAGTTATACTTTCACTAATAATTCACACTGCATTACTAAGGGAAACTCTCGATTTTGTTGCACAAATGCTTTGTAACCTTTATCTCCTCCTTTTATGTCACTATTATAACGGCATATGCTCCTTGGGGACTCTTGGTCTCGCATGTGAACAATTTGGTCCTGCATGTCGCACAATCTAGGTGCAACACATTCTTTTCTAACTCATTAACCACTGTAACACCTCCTTTCCGATAATATTGAACGTCTTGAATATCTACTCGACTCATGTCTTACCTGCATGTTTTGTCCTATCAGATGCAGGCATCAAGCTCCGCACATGAGGCTACTTTAGTCTCATCAGTATCGGAATTCCGTCAAGTGACATAGGAGTTTCTATACGCTTCAGTCTCAACTAATAAAGACACACACACGACGCGCTCGCAATGCAGCACACATAGATAAATACATATACGTGTGTGTGTATGTGTGTGTGTACGTGTGTGTCTGTGTGTTTGTCTATGTGCGTGTGTATGTGTATGGAAGCTGTATAGACAATTTAGTTGTTAGTGACTTAAATTTTATAACATTTTGCATGCAAACCATGGATGTAACCCAGAAAATACGGCTTTCAATGAAATAAAATTTTCGTCAAGTTGTATTGGAGAATTTAAAATGCAACGAAGCAGTGGGAGGGGTTGAGAATGTGTACGCAAAGCGTTCCGGAAAACTTAGAACATAGACGAGCACCACAGTGTCAGAAAGTGTTTTATAAACCTGTTGTCAGAGTACAAGAAAATCCATGCCCTAAGCATCAAGCACCCATTGCCCTTTGAAGCATCGTCATTGGAAAATTTACATTTCAACAAAAATCCACGCTCTTACTTTCGGAGATCAGGTTTGCTGGGCAGAATGTTGTAAGTGGTTGTCGGCAAAATAAGTAAAGATTCAAACTTTCAAGCAAGAAGTGTTGCGAGTGATGTGTATACATGTAATTCTAATAGCTCGGTTAATGGCCTAAGGAATATCTTGTTAATTTACCTACAATTATTGTATAGAACGATTTATCATCAAAACAGTATACTGGACAACTCATATGAGTGATCCCATTTACTTCAAATTGCTGCGAGTATCTATCATGCGAAGACGTCAAGAGGATTTTGAAGATTTGGAGTTGTACTTTCAACATGTATCGGCATTACAGCACCATAGTAATGTAACAGGTTACATAAATGAAATTTGGATGTAGAGGCAGTGTGGCCGGAGCAGTTCACTAGAATGCGCTATACATTCATAGAACTAGAAAACACTAAACACAGAATAAGTAAAAGCCGCATTGAGGACAAGCATTGAAAAAGAATGTGCATAAATACTGAACGAAGTGTTCCTTGATGTTTACAAGTCTATCACTCCGCGCCGTCTACAGTGCCAGGACAGGAAGTGTCTTTAGTTTGAAGTTAGGCTTTCGTAGAAAATTGAAATTTTTTTGAAGATTCTTTTAAAATTTGTAAGCGAAATGCACTGTAATAAATTCTGACTTTATAAGTATTTAATGTCGTACGATCTTTTTGGGACTCTCCACACTGTCACACACTTAAATGCATTCGTGCAGAGACATACACACATATGTAGTATATATGTATAGGTGTATATAGAAATATATATATTCATACAAATTATATATATGTATATATACATACAAACATAGAAACATATATGTGTGTGTGCGCGTATGTGTGCACTTATATATGCTAACATATGCATATACATATAAACACACATGTACGTATACATACATGCATTCTTAAACACACATTAAAACTCATATAGATATAAATATATCAGTATACTTATTAATATGTGTGTATGCATGTATGCGTGTATTGTGCGCTCACGTATCTATATTAGTATTCCATATGTGAGATAAAACATGATGTTCAAATTCAGAAAATTTGCAGTTTCCCTTTCAATATTTTTGTCTAACTTCACAGAGATATATGTAGTATCGATTTATGGTTTTCTTTCATTCGAATGTAAGATGCATTATTTTATCCATTAAAGTTTCTGGTTATTGTTACTGACTACATTACTCAACCCATTTCCCATCACAAACTGTGCGAAACGAAGACGAACACGCAGTTATATTTTATATACAGCAGAAATGTAAATTTACGCTTATTATTATGTTTTCGTGGCATACTATAAATGTAGCAGGTTGTACAGTACGAGTTTGGATGAGTATAATTTGCACACACACACTCACACACAAACACACACTCATATGAACACGCCCATACACACACATACACACACTCACATGTATATGTACACGCATGGACAAACACAGACGTGCGTATAGAGGAGTTTATGTACAAGTGTATACACATACATACACACATACATATAGATACAAAATATACGAAGAACAGCTTAGAATATTGATATGTTTTTAGCAAATGCACATCAAGTGCTTACACTATCAAACGGCACATAACAATCGAATACGACCGCCCGTATTAAGAACTGCCAACATATTGATTGAATAATCTTGCCAAAATATGTTTCTTTTTCCTTTCTCCAGAAATAAAAAAAGATATGGATTATAAAACACGTATTCTGATATAATATTTTAGCATTAAATTGCTCTGAGATACTTGTCTGCAAAGGAAATATATTTGGGTTTCTTATTTACATCTGCTATCTTAGTATATTAGTCTTATTTATTTTATTCTGTATCACGAATCTTAATTATTTAAGGTAATCATATTTAAATACACACACACGTGTATATATATATATATGTATATGTAATGTATATACATATATATATTTAGACAAATGATATATATATGTATATATATATACAAACATAAATACATATATGTGTGTGTGTGTACTTATGTATGCTCTCATATAAATATACATATAAACACACATGTAAGTATACATACATGCATGCTTACACACATTAAAACTCTTGATATAAATATATCAGTATACTTAATAATATTGGTGCCTTGTACCATTTATCTACTTTTATATATATCTATATATATATATATATATATATATTATATATATATATATATATATATATATATCTGACATTCCAATAATTCTACCATTCGACCCTTACTCATACATATACATGACAAATCTAAAAGAAAAAGAAAACCCATTCAGCATTTAAGACAAAAAATGAAGCAAAACTTCAACCGATACTCTCTAAAAAATGCCTTATTATTCCTTCAAGAAAGTTTCCATGTTTTCTATAAACACCGACATAGATTTACTCAGTCAGCAAATATACACGACCAATAATTTGTGGTACGTAATACATATTGTTTACGTTCTCAACTGCAGAAAGACACTGAAATCAAACATCATCTTCGACATAAAAGAAACGTACTCGACGAGTTGTTCCCTTTTCTCTGTTATTCCAGATGAAGGATTATAAATGTATATGTATACACACACACACATATATATGCATGTATGTATGTATATATATGTATGTATATATGTGTATGTATATATATATATATGTATATATACATATATGTGTGTGTGTGTGTGTGTGTGTATAAATTGACAAAATGTGATAAAAAATCCCTGGCTGAGAATAGTTTTCAAACGATTTATAATGGAAGGTCATACAGCTGTTACCAGGATATTTCTCGCATCAACGACTGTGCGAGAAAATGTTTCAGTAATGATTATTGTAGAGACGATATGAAATACAGAGGGAAGTGAAAGAATGAAGATAGAAGTGAGATGCATAAGGAACTGCAAATATAATATCCTTGTGCATCTCACTTCTATTTTCATTCCTTCACTTCCATCTGTGTTTCATATCTTCTCTAAAATAATTATTATTTAAATATATTCTCGCACCGTCTCTGATGAAGGAATATATGAAATATACCGGAAACAGTTGTAAGCCAAGGTAAAAAATGCCAAAATAGTTGTATCATATAAAACATTTTCGTACTGGTTTCAGTCATTGATACTTTCTCAACTCTAAGTATGGAAAACGATTAAATTTTGGAAAAATTAAATTAAAACTTAAAAAAAATATTTGCATGGTATTCAAATAAAAGGAGCATTTTCTGTGTTTCTGCTTGTCCTTGTCTCTCATTTTTACTCTAAAAAAGTTCTAAAAACATGTTGGATAAACAATAGCGACCTGTGTAAAATGAAGATAAATGACATCAAAAAGAGATTAATATTCCGGCGTGAATACGTTCTCTTATTTGTGAGATTGATGTACATCACCACGACCAATATGTACAACGCTGAAATGATACTCATTCATGGATTGTGAAATGCATAGCAAGGTAGAATATAAGCAAAAACTAATGGAAATTGAATGATAGTATAGGATAAAATATTTTACAAGTAAGTATTGTAGCTGAAAGATATATAAGTACACGTATCATTATAAAATATGACAACGATTATTCCCTATATAATACTTGCAATGATACGCTGGGAACTTTTGAATACATGTTAAACAGTTTGTATATTCATAATTATATATGTATACTGAGTTATACTCTTAACTGTGTTCCTGTGTGAACAACTTAAAGGATGCTTCTGAAAAATGAATAACTAATGCATCGACGAATACAGAGACGTAACAGAAGAAATAGACAGCGTTATTAGATAGAATGCTCATCATCTGCTATACAGCAGTCATTCCAGACATATCAGATTTAATGGCTTTTGAGAGCATATTGAAGAAAATCCAGGAGACGTAAGATTACATTTGTTAGTTTCAGTTTTCAATACTATTCAAAAATATCTAACTTAAAATCCATTAAGGAAATGAGAAAAAAATGATGAAGAAGAAAGCATGAAAAAAGAGCATTAGACAATGCATCAGAATATAATGAATGGCACAAAAACAAAGGCATAACAAATTATATGTGTGTGTCTGTGTGTATACATAC
>NC_042997.1:3002600-3012600 GCF_006345805.1 Octopus sinensis | reverse complement strand
TTTAAAGCATGGAATTCAAAAACTGATTGTTGAAATTGCTATACCGGTATGCAGATTGAAGCAACCGTACCATCATGAGAATTTTTTTGTTATCCACAGCGACGCTAATGCCACAAAATTTGTCATTCAGGCGGGATTATTTCCAGACAATTTATACAATGTATATTAAAGCGAACACTGGAAATGTTATGAGATTTACAGGTGAAAAATAATTAGCAATTACAAAATTTGGTTTGGGTAATGTTAAGTTTTAATTAAATTTGATTATTTATAGTTATTTTTTCTTCATAACATCAGTCATACCCGAAACATCTTATTTTGTTGATATTTCGCAAAATGTATTATCTCACATTCATATCAGTATTAACGAGATTCACTTAGATTGAATTACACTAGAATATTCTATATTTGAATTGCGTGTGTGTATGTGTGTGTGTATGTGTGCGTGCGTGTGCCAGTTTGTATGTTGGTATACTCTTGTAAACGAAGTTCTTGTTCAGTCTTGTGAAATTATATGCTACAACTCTGCAGATAAAGCAACTCACCAATCAGCTTTCACTATTTTGTCGTTAATTGAAAATCTCATAGTTTATCGAATGTAGGGATGAATTTGAAAGACCACATAAAGGAATTTTATTTAAATGCAACGCTAAAATGGGCCTAATGATTGATTTATGCATATGCATCTCGCCTTCAGGATTCTTACTCTCAAAGTGTTATCTCACAACTGGATATATTAGGCACGTAACTTCTCTTAAACGGTTGCTAAATTGTGTGAGCAAATGGAAAAGTTGGTAAGGTGTGAAAGTGCAGACCTCGTCGATTATAGTTCACCTTTAAAGAACGTATAAATGTTAAAAATTATTTGAAAGACTAATATTCTAACGTGATGTACAATATACAGAACATGTCTTGAATATTTTATTGAACAACCTACTCAAACACTCATGAGTTTTTGAGTGCATAACATTTTATTAGGGGTACTAGAATGAATTTCATTGACAGCACATGATATGTAAGATCACAAAGAACACATAGATTCAAAAGAATGATGCGAACTTTTTTCGACAAAATACACTATAAACTATACATCATGAGTGAAATCGCAAGAAAATATGTGCATATTTTCAGTAAAACTTAGTTAGATGACAGTCATTGCTGTATATTTCCTTTATGGACTTATGTGAATCGTAACTTCTGAAAATACAATACAATGAATGCGATGCGTGATGTAACTACAGAAAATATGCATCAGCAATACATCGGTATCAAACTGCGACACGATTTCCAGCGTTATCCATCATAAACATGATTATTGTTAATGTTTTATACCCCCAAATCTTCAATAAAATGAAAACAGCTACAACAGTGTTTTCCTGCAAATCAAAGTCATTCGATATTATTCTTAATCAGTTGTATTTGCAGGTGGCAAATATTTTTTCTTTTTTATCCATACTATTGTATTTACTTCTGGTATTATTATTCTCATTGTAGACGTATGTGCTATTCGTGTTCATTATATTTGTATTTGTTGTCGTTTCAGCCGATATTGTATCCCCTTGTATGAGAATCTCCATGTTTCAGTATACAAGATGGAAATCTCACATTGCATGGGTCTTAATTTCCTTTTGAATGTTAAATGCACAGAAATACTTAAATACATGCATACCTAAATACATATATTCAATTCACACGCATACATATTTGTGGATGTATAGAAACTGATAGACACCGAGTGAGAAAGAGAAAGGGATACATGAAAGATTGATGGATGAATGTTTATATATACGGATGACTATTTATCTTTTTGTGTGTAAGAATATATTTATCTTGATATAAGATAATTTTGATACAATGTATTACTATAATTATGGAACCATTATCAATATATATATCGTCCAGTCGCGTATTTAGAATCCCTTTTAATAAGTACGATATGCACAACATCATTGTATTTGGAGAAATGTAACGTATTTTCTAGTTTAACCGTATATACAGTGTATATATTTATACGTACGGTCACTATCTACTCAATTTTCATGCACATACACACAAACATGCATCTCTCTCTCTATCTATCTCCCTATATATATATAAATATAGATAGATAGATAGATAGATAGATAGATAGATAGATAGATATACATATATAGATTTGTAAACGGTATTAACACCGTTTACAAACACTATGCTTGGAATAACCAATTTTAAATACTATTGGAACTTACTCACAAGGTACAGGAATCTTATATATATATACCATTCTGCCTAAATAATGGAACTACAGCATTTCTCACGTCTATTTTCATTCCTCCACTTCACTCTCTATTTCATATGTTAGCTGGAGTTACTTTTGCTTGACGATTTTCTCACACCTTCTCCGATGAAGAGATATATAATATATCCCGAAAACAGCTGCAAGATCTATTTATAAATGTTGTGAAATATTCCAGAGCCTTGGATTTTTATCTCATACTGTTAATTCTTTTTTATATATATACACATGCTGATATATGACCTACGTTGGACTCTTCATTCATATAATCACCGAACCAGGAGCTTAAATATAGTCTGTCCACACCATTTACTCAGCATTACGTGACACCTTTTGGTATTATTGACACCATTACTTCTCCTAACGTCTCTCTCTCTCTGTATATATATATATATATATATAATATATATATATATGCACACAACCAGGGGAGCATATGCAAACAAACGAATGTGCATGTAGTTCAAGTGTTAATTCTTCAGAATTTCGCAGCCTGTTAAATTCAATGGTCAGCTTTTTGTGGCATAATTTTAGGAAGTATTACGAGTGATAAATATTGCTGACAGAAAATGCCCACCGATTCCCTTTATAGCCGTTACTTCCATAATATAGATCCTATAATATATGAATATCTTCAGATTTTATCTTTGAGCCGGAATACACTTCGTCAAGTATTAAAGTAATCTTTCAAAGAACATAGCTATCAAAATGAGTGATTTGTTACGTTACATCTTCGTCATCGAGCCGAAATACTTTTCTGAATGCAGTGGTCAATTAGAGACCAATTGCTCTGGCCAGTCAGTCAATATATCAATAATTACAGGAGGAAAACAGTTCAGTTTTTTAAATAGATTATTGAACACTTCTATATTTAAGAGATGAGGAATTATGTACATTATTTACATTTGACGGATATTTGCCCTTATCTTGTTTGATGTTAACATAACGTTTCAGGTGTCTTGGGAAATTTCCAATCTAGGTTCTTATTCCTAAGGTACTTTTTGATGGCATTATTCTTATTCTTCATATTATTATTATTATTCTGTTCACTGACTGGAATCGAACTCGGAAGTTTGGGGTTTTTAGCCCGCGCTCTTAACCACTGCGCCATATGCTCGTAGGCAATTTTGGAGTGAATTTTAGGGCTTATAAATATAATAATCAGCCGAAACTTTGTGTTAACAAACAAAATGAGGAAAACAATCCGTCAAATGTAAATAATGTAGATTAGAGTCTGTGCGCGCGCGTGTGTAGGGGTGTTTTTATGTATACATAATATCCTTGAACGTTCACTCCATCTCGACCTACGAGCCATCTTCTTCCTCGTTTATTCCCCAACGCTCTGGAATGTCTCTTCCTACATATCTCTGAACAACTAAGTATATTTCAACTTTTGATGATAACAGACTGATAATAATTTGAAAATATATATTCTTGAGAATGAATATGAAATATTTTTATGTACTCAAAACCCACTAAAACGAAACAAGTTTCAGGCATCGAAATAGTTTGCATGTTTTGAATGAGAGGGACAGACATACTTGGATCTTATTCATGCATTTGAAATAAAGAGTACCCACTATGATACGCTTGATATAAATATTCCTTTATCCGTATTTATTTCCAAGACAAAAATGTGAAACAGTTTGCTATTTAATTTTTTGCTTCTATGGTATACTATTTGTTAACTGAAACATTGTTTGTCACTATTATTGAAATGAAAAATATATCAAAATATCAATTGAATACTCAATTGTTCTTTTTTGATTGTATTTAAATTCCGCTTCTTCATGAAAATTTTAATTCTAAATACCTTTATAAAATATAACGTCTTGTGTTCATCCATGTAGAATTAACCCAGCGATTTATATTAACTAAACATGCTACAGCATATATATTCATGTCTATTGGCATACGATAAGTATTTCACATTTCCTTCTTTGTTTGGGAACAAATATAATAAAGGATGATATTCAATACTACTGCATTCTGCTGAATTTAAACTGAAAACATGTTATATCGGAGATATACATAAGCATAAAACATAAGAGATTGAATATGAAATTAAATAACTTCAAATTTATCACATAATGTTTCGGAAGTGTCGTTACAATTATAATATATTTTAATATATTGTATATAACCACCAGGCTGGGAAAATGAAATGAAAAACACGAAATTTTGTTTTGCTTCGTTAGGTCAATATCCCCTTTCACTTCATTATATACTGATATCCTTGAACACGTGGCTCCTTTTGCTTTTAAAATATCCTCACACATAATATTTTTCCAGAACAATATTATTGATTAGAGAGAATAATAGAAATTGGATAAGACTGGGATATAAAGATGTATATCTAAGTGATATAAGCGAAAATAATAGTGTTTATTTACAGCGGGATATGCACTGGGATGAATTGATTTTCTTCCTTATGCTATAGACTTAATTTCATATCAAGATGGATTATAGAATACATTTTGATAATTAGACTGAGTTATCGATTGACTTTTAAGCTCCTTTTGGAATGCAGAATATTGCAAATATTACATGTGTTTGTATATTAAGCGTACTCATGTTTATGATTTGCGGGATGTACAAAATAAGTATTGTTTCTTGCAATTTAAAGGAGAAGAAGCAATTTAATAGCTAATGATTTTGCACCAGCAATATATCTTATGATAATATTACATACATCATTGTGTCTGTTTTATTTTTATCATACAAGTATGTACACGTGCTGGCGCCCCTACACAAACACACATATGCTTGTACATGTGTTTGAATAATTATACATTTGTATGTGTATACAGACATTTTAAACTCTCTAAATTTGAAGTTAGAGAGTGAACAATCACACAGAAGCGTTTATAGAATATAAGTGCACACGCACACATATACACACACCCATTCAAACAGTAACACTAATGAAATACACACACTTATTCTGTCGTATTGCAAGAGAATTCACACACGTGTACGTTTTCACATTACACTCGTATAAATGAATACCTCAATGAATTCAGAAACTCAAGAAAAGTCATTGCTTAGACAAAAGCGTTTTGCTACTTATTCAGTAGTCGGTTTGAATTTCGGCAAAAGAAATCTTCTCATATACACATGCATACATACATACAGACATACATACAATCATACATACATACATACACACATACATGCATTTGGGGAAAGAAATCAAGGAATTAGCTAACATATTACAAATCCAATATATAAGTGAAACAATAAAAATATTCAAGGTTCTTCTGAAGTTTAAAACGTTACTTTATGTTTTTGTAATTTACATTCTAACGATGGAGCTGGGTTTCTTTGTTAGCAGTTATATCTTCCTCAGGTAAGAATTTAAATAATTAAAAGCAGACAAGAACATACATGCATACAAACCTAAATACATACATACGTAAGTACATCGGTACATACGTAGAAAAGATAGAAAAACGATTATGTCTTTTTTTTTTTTTTGAATTTCTGACCGTTTTGTTTAGAATAACAATCCGAAATAACGTAGAAACAGCACTTCATTTTTGAAAGACTTATATTCCTATTATCGAATTAACAACAAAAATACATAAAGATTCCACAATGAGATTCAGCTATGAGAATAAGATCTTCAAGAAATAGAAGTGCCTTCCCATGAATACTCAATCTTAAACTCATCTGTGATGGCCTCGGAAGAAACTAAGAGCTAAACATTGATGGAAAACGTTTCATTATAATTTTGCTAGTTTTTGACACCACAACAACGAAATTCTGCCATGCTTTTTTCTATAAAGCAGAAACAATATTCTCAAGAACAAATTATACCAACTGATTCAAGATGGGAAAGAGAACGAACATGGTGTAATATATAAAATATGTACTATTTGTAAAATAATGAATAAAGACGAAGACTTTCAAACATATCGACTTGAAAATTCTGTACAGAAAATTACTTAATGTATAACTATTATGCAGCAGTTCGATTAGTGGTAAATAATACCAGTTTGTTGCCTATAAAAATGAAAAGAAAATGTTTGTAACACACAATATATTGAACATAGTTCGATATGTTGTTTATATACAATTTGAGTATATTTCAAATAGTTAGGAAATAAAACCACAATACGTCCAGCAGTATCTAAATGTCATAACGCTGAAAGAAATACGCTGATGTGAATCAATAACGACATATGACTGGTCATTTAAGAAACGAAGAATATATCAAGACTGCCTAATAAAGGGTTTAGAAAGATTGATGTTATAATATACTCAGAAATCGAACGTTTCTTCTTTACAGAATTCTTATTGAAGTTGTCGTTATTATCGCATTTCTTTAAGATTTAGTATTTTCACATTAAACGAGCAACTTATTGCAGTCTGATCAAGAAACTATCTCAGTCGTTATTATCTTTAATTGGCTATTTAAGGCATTCCTCAGCAAGCACCCTCTATAATTTCCCTTTATATTTACGGATGGCAAAACCTATCAATTTATTTCAGATGTAAGGAATTTATATTAACCAGATTTCTTCATATCATGATTTATCTCTGCTAATGTTACTCTTGAAACATAGTAAACTCTCTAATACGAATATTTTCTTTTTCGAAAGGACTTATCGGTTTTCCTTTGACATTTATAAAAGATTTTATGTTCATGAACATTTACAAATATCTTCAAATACAGCATGTTCTACAGACTGATTTATAGAATTTCGTGGTTTATGTGGCACAGGTAATTTGGTGATAAAGTAAACATACAAAAATAGTTTATGCATCTATAACATGGTGATACTAACCAAAATAACAAATGCTTGTACATAATGGCCTTTTGCTTTAGGAACATGTGTATCACGTGGTTAACTGAAATGCAAATGAATTGAAATACCAGATACTAGAATAGATAAAATATAAAGTAAATTTTAATGTAAATATGTACAAAATATTCGTCATGCAAACAACTTCATATATATATATATATGCACCGGGTGGAATGCTTTAGACACATTCATATACATACATGCATATATGTACATGTATATATATATATATATATATATATATATATATATACATATATATATATATACATATTATATATATACATATATATATATATATATATATATATATATATATATATATATATATATATATATATATATATATACATATGTATATGCAAACATATATACATACATACATACAGGTGTTGGACAAAATAATAGAAGCACCTTAAAATTTCAAACAAATTTTATATTGCTATTGACCGCATTTTGGCATTAATTACAGCTTGTAGTCTACAAGGGATTGACTCGAACAAAGTTTCACCTGTCTCCAAAGGAAACTTTTTGTGCATTCTTCAGCTAAAACAGGCTCCAGCTTTTCTAGTGATGAGGTTGGAGGATGTCGACTCATTGATTTTCTAAAATTCACCATCAATGTTCAATAATGTTCAGATCTGGGGACTTTGTTGACTAGATAATTTGTTCAACTTCACTAGAATGTTCCTCGTGCATTCAGTAATAACATTTTCTGTGTGAATTGGTGCATTATTATCCTGAAAGATTGCGTCTGTTAGTTGGATCGCTAAGTGAGAAAGATTATAGCATGTGTGTGTGTGTGTTTGCGGATAGAACTACAGCTAAGTACACGAATGGTATTGCCAACAAATTTGCATGGTTTTCTCTATAATATTTCTTTCACTTCTGTCGTTGTGGGTATTAATTTAAGTAATTTTATTTAAAAAATCATAGAAATATTCCTGACATAAGGAAGGCATTCAGTGTTATAACCTTTCCGATTTGATCAGTTTACCCAATAAAATTCTTCTCATATACAAATAAATCATGAAGGGGCTTATAGTAATCTGAGGAAGACTTAACAGTATTAAACTATTTTAAGAAGAAAGTATGATGATGTAACGTATATATGAGGTGTTACGCCTTCTGCAGTATAATTAATCTACAGTCAACTTTTTTTTCCACATTTTTTTACAACGTTTATGGAATTTAGTTATACTTCTCAGGTTCTTCTATCGAAGCGCAACCATATGAAGAAGAATACAGAAATATGATACTATGCTGCTTTGCGTTTGTGATCATGTGATAATCCCTCGGTTTTAAAAGTGCCCTTTATCTTAGGTATACTCTGCACGAAAACAATTTCTAGTTATATCATAATGTGGTAGCATAGTTATCATCGTCAATAAATTATGTGGCATTGAAATTGGTCAATGACTGGATTAGATAGACAGCGCAGAAATGGTTGCGATTATGTGAATGACATCATCCCCTCCAAGTATTATTCCTTCACTGCCCTGGATGAATGTTATATACATACACATGTGTGTATGTAAGTAGGTATTGTATGTACATATTCATGTATATATGTTTAACGAATTTCGTAATATAATCTACTATAACGCTTCTTTCTTTTTCTCAACTGTAAAAAATATGTACGTCATTCGCTAAAGCGTAAACATATTGCAAACCGAATATCTTTTTAAATATTTAAAATATATTTGCCAATATGCTTTTTTGAAATTTATATAACTCTATTTTTTCTGTCTTGTTTCTTTATCTATATTTGGCATTTTTTTTTCGTGAAAAAACTCGAAATAATATCAAATGACATTGCTTTTCTACATTTTATGTTACTTCCTTCTCTTACAATGATCTACTGCAATACATTATTTTTCAGGATATATATTTTACCATGTGTTTATTTCTGTGCAGAGAGTGCGAGACAGTTGTGTTCCAAAATACATGTTATTTTTGTTTTTTAATTGCATTCTAGAATTCTACTTAATGCAAGGAACTACAATTGAAGCACACAGCTAATAATGCACACTTACGGACCCAAGAATGTACACAGATTTCAGTAAATGTATGAACAACACATGCATGCGAAATATATTAATGCATATCTGACTAAAATATTTCTGCACTTGGAAGGATGTTTCATGTGTTATTGTTTTACAGATATATTTTGAAGAAATAAAGATATGCTATCCATAAAATATAAAGACAAATGCTAGCTTTATTTAGTGTTTCACGAAGAAAGATGAAAAAAATGTTTTACTCATTCTTATAGTATTTCTCTATACATCCGAATTACATTAATTTCTTTCTTTTATATATGTATGCACCTTTGTATGTATGTTTGTATGTACATATATGTATTTATGAATGTATGTATGTACGCGTGTCAGTGTGTCTGTGTGCCTGTGCTTCTGTGTATGTACATTTGTGTGTATACACACATATCTATGTATGTACGTGTGCATGTATATATGTATGCATCTATGTAAGCATCTGTATATACATTCATAGCAAAATCTAAGAAAGGAAACAGCTCAACCAGAAGAAAATCTAAGAATCCTGGAACGGAAATTGGAGTAAACACCTTAACGAAGAAATAAATTGTCAACATTGAGCAGCTCTGCGCATAGTTTGTTACCTACCACACGCTGAGAAAGCTCATGCCAAATGTTAACTGCGTGTGGTAGGAAGGATCTATCGCAGAATTTCATCAATGACCATGCCAGCCTGTGATAAGAAAGCAACGGATAAACGACAAATGGTTTCGCGAGTATATCGCGTCGTAAAAAAAATGTTTACGGACTCCTTTTCCTGGATGCAATATGTAAGTAACCATATATATATATATATATATATATATATATATATATATATATATATATATATATATATATATATATTATATATATAT
>NC_042997.1:2907600-3000100 GCF_006345805.1 Octopus sinensis | reverse complement strand
AGTGGAATGTACTGTGTATACGTATTTCTTTTATCGTGGGGTCGTGGGGACTGTCAACTGATTTCAAATACTATTTTTTTTCTGTTTGGTTTCAGCATATCTGGTTGTTTGCGTTGAATATTTTGTAAGCTTTTTCGGCGAAACGTTAAGATTTGCCTGAATTTTACAATTATTATATTAGTAGTGGTGGCGTGGTAAGTAGCTTGCTTAACAGCCACATGGTTCCGGGTTCAGTCCAATTGCGTGGCACCTTCGGCAAGTGTCTTCTGATATAGCCTCGTGCCGACTGAATCCTTGTGAGTGAATTTCGTTGACGGAAACTGAAAGAAACCCGCCATATATATGTATATATATGTATGCGTGTGGATATGGTTGTGTGTCTGTTTGACCCCACCCCCAACATCGCTTGACAAGCGATGCTAGTGTGTTTATATCCCCGTAAATTAGCGGTTCGGCAAAAGGGGACAATAGAATAAGTACTAGGCTTACAAAGAATAAGTCCTGGACTGGATTAGATCGACTAAAGGCGATGCTCCAGCATGGCCACAGTCAAATGACAGAAACAAGTAAAAGAGTAAAAGAATAAAGAGTATAATGTTTCGTTCAAGATTTCATTCTATGCACTATACAGGCATGATAGCTAAACATCTTGGTGCCTTCAACATACATAAATTCTCAGCTTTAGTCTCTAAGTATAATCTTTTGAAACATGTTCCACATTGTCCTCCTTGTGCTAATGTATCCTTCTCTCTCGTTTTTACTTCAGTTTCGGTTGCGTTGTTATAATTTGGATTACACTTCTTTGCATTCTAGAGAAGAGAAAGCATTTTCGATTTTCATATCGACATAACGACGACTTATTAGCTAGATATAATATTTCAATTCTGATTTTTTTTTTTTACTATTTTAAGCACTTTGTTGTATTTCTGATTTTTTTCTCTTTTCTTATATGCAACTGTGCTTCAATTGTCTTTCATTATTGATTCTCTGTAAAACTGAAAATCATTTTCATTTTTTTCTTATGGTTTCTGAGTGTTTCTTTATATTCTTATTCGATTTCCTGGATTTACATCTAACTGTGTGGGCATTTATTAGGAAGTACACACATTTTTTTGTAAATTGATGTGTTTTCTACTTAATTTATTTGAAATACATTAGATAAATTGATGTTCACATCTTTCTCGACGCCGGATTAAATTTGTATTTCTATTGATAATTTGTCAATGAGAGACAGTTCTTAGAAGACGAAGTCAACTTCATGTCTAATAATTTCGTTTAAATATTTTGAATATTTTTCATAACTCTATGTGATCATAATTCGGTGGATAAGTGTGCTAGATTTGAGTATAAATTTTATGTCATAATATCCACTTGACAAAGTTCTTATTTGAAACGTATTTTGTGAAATTTGGTTGCATACATACAACTCTTATCATTACAAAATCTTTGTGCAATTTTTTGTTTGTATTGTCAACATTTATAACTATTTTAAGCGTTTACCCTCACTATCTGGCGTTGTGACCAGGAGTGTTGGTGATGAGGCAGCATATTACATTCGGTAGTATATTGATAACTCAAAATTATTTCCGCGTAAAAGTTCAATAAATAAACTAATTTATGACAAACATATATAGGTTAACAAATAAAATTTATGGAAGTAAGTTTCTTCTTTTGCATACAATTCACATATTAAATCTATTAAAATTTCATAAACTTCTTTCTATAGCGAAAGCGTTTCGAATATAGATATATTATGATTATTTCTACATTTCTAATGCTACTGGTATGCATTTATTTGTATATTGACTCCTCAACTATTACAGTTCCAGTAAGGATTGAAATTATGCTTACGTAAGAAGTTTAACTTTACAAGATATATTTATTTAACACCACAGTGTGTGTATATTAATTTCTAATAGTTAATCTATAGGTATTTCTTTATTTGCTAATATAACTTTTACCTGAGGTTCTAACAGCGCAGGTGTTTTTGTGTGTGTAGGAGTTGCGCAGAAAAATTCCTGGCTTTCCATAACAACAAATAGAAGAGAATCAGTTTAGTACGTGTTATTCAATATATTCCTCTCTATAATCCACAAACCTATTACAGCGGTCTTCTAGCTTTTCTAAACCCTGTAATAGAATTTGGAAATTTGGGTCCCGATAAGTCATCTTGCGTGATACCGTTACCGCCAAAAACAATTCAGCATCCTCTCGTGTATATATATATATATATATATATATATATATATATATATATATATATATATATATATATATATATATATATATATATATGTATGTGTGTGCGTGTGTGCGTGTGTGTTCGTGAGTGTGTGTGTGTGCGTGTGTCGTTAAGTATATCAATTCGTTTTGCAAAATTCCTGATTTGAAACAGATATTGATTTATTGCGGGATTCTTTTATTCTTTCTTATGTTTCATTTATTTTACTGCGACTATTCTGGAGCACCACGTTTAGTCGAACAAATGGACACCAGAATTTATTCATTGAACGCTTAGTATTTGATCTATCGGTCTCTTTGTTGAACCACTAGGATACAGGGACGTAAACACAGCAACATCGGTTCTCTAGCGATGGTGGTGGACAAATACAGACACACAAACATATACACACATACATATACAAATATATATATACGAGGGGCTTCTTTCTGTTTCCTTCTACAAAATCCACTCAGAAGTCTTTGGTAGGCCCGAGGCTATAGTAGAAGACGCTTACCCAAAATACCACGCAGTGGAACGTAACCCGGCACCATGTGGTTGTTAGGTACGCTACTTACGACACAGGCACTCTTGCTCCTATTTTATATATTTAGTTTTTCGCCAAATAGCGCGTGTGCTTAATTAGCAAATGGATAAATAAATAAAATGATCATCCTGAAATAAAACAATATATATATATCTCTGTGTGTGTGTGTGTGTGTGTGTATGAATGTATGTAGGTATGTAATGCATATGTTATAATGTTACGAACTACTAAGTTTCATGCATAGCAGACAAAAGTTTAAGCAATTTTTATTGCATGCCTTGTGTCTCTTAACACTCCTCTGGCTCTGAGCACATATCCTATTAAATCTCAGAATCAGGATATTGTATCAAGGGAATCATGGCAAAAGGGGGATGCAAAACTGAGAAGCGGGAAAGAAAAGAAAATGAAAAGGAGAGTATTAGTGTTATGTCGCCTTCGACTGTAAACTATTATATAAATTTGTTGTAGATTAATATAGCGAAGAGTGTTACAAAGTTGCTGAATCCGGAGAGGGTGGTATACTCCTCTTCCTAAAGAGAAACTTGTGCGTGTGCTTGCATCTATTGAAAATGTTTACCTTGGAATTCAGTAGTGCCGTTGAATTCATAGATCTTAAAGCCTAAAAGAATATTCGAACTTTAAGCTACGCATTAGGTGCATTCTTTCGACCCTTTACCATATGGCATAGATTCCTTGAGGATTCTACACTTGATATTTTATGGTGTGGAGTGGTTTATCAATCTTCATACATGCTTAACCAAATTAGCTCTTTCACTTTCTTGCGGTTTCACGGTAAATGAAAAAATTACTGATTTTCTGATTTTCTTATCTTTTTCCGTGTCTTCCACTCTTCCTTCTCACTTTACTCGTGACTTGTTTCGTTCCTGATCTGTAAAGAGCAAGGAGATTGTTTGGAGATTCAAGGCATATTATAAAACATTACTTATATTTCCGACTCCAATGCATGAGTTATTAACAGCTCGTATCTTTATAGAACGTACACTAGATGATATCTATCTCTCACCAGTCGGAGCAATAGTTATGATCTGCTGCTGAATCTGGATCTAAAAGGCTCGCTTCGAGAGTTGCATTCCCTCGCGTTCGGTACAATATGTTTATTATGGTAGTTTTGACTTTAAGAGTCCCTCCTAGCGTGAGGCATTTATGTACAGTAATGCCTTTAGAAGATATAAATATGTTTAAAAGGAACAATTAATAAAGTTTTCCCTTATGAGATTTTTCACGCTAACTACTTGATAAATTCTTATAAATATTTTATCCTATTTTTCAATCATATATATATAAATTAAAAGGGTGGCGTACAAGCAAAACTGAAATGCAAAAATGTTAGAAGTCATAAAAGTTGCGGACATTTTAATTAATTCTAAAGCCACTAAAGCACAAACATAATGACTGACAAATGGAGGTACGTCCCTAGCTACGAAACAGCGGCTCTTATATGATTGACAAGGGAAGTTTATTTTAATCTTAGTCGTTAAGAGGCACTGATGAGAATTAAGGTTTTCTACACCAAAAATTAGAAATTACTATACGGCTATGTACGCTAAGGATTCACCTCAATTTGTCAGTCATTAATTTACTGCTTTAATGGCTTCAGAATTAATTTAAACTTTTATTTTCAGCATAATCGGTGCTGGTCTGCAACCTCCGTCACTTTGGTAACCTTTGTTAACCTATAAATACAAACATATTTATGTATGTATGTATATATGTATATATATATATATATATATATATATATATATATATATATATATATATATATATATATATATATGTATGTATGTATATATATATATATATATATATATATATATATATACATGTATGTATATATATACATATATAATATATATATATATATATGTGTGTGTGTGTATATATATAAACATGTATGTGTGTATGTGTATAAATACACACATACACACATATCTGCATATATATATTTGTGTATATGTATACTTCAACGTTGGAATATTTATTAATTTTCTAAGCTGAACAAAGCACCAGTGGTCAAATCATTATATTCCTTTGAGATGATGAAGGGAAGTAGGTTATGCATCGCTAATAGTCTCTAGAAAATTGTTGTCTCAACTGATTAAAAATGATACAAAAGAAAAGAAAACAAAGAGGTAAAATATCCACATACACCTACGCACACACTCGCACACAGACATACACACACACCTACGAACGCACATATGCACACACACAAACATACACACACACGTATATTTACCTTTGCCCAACACATGCTATATGAGAGAAATATGGCAGCCAGAAACAATGAACGAGATATTTCAGTAAGATAGATTTGACAGACATTGTTGCATGCATATTCTGTTTAGGAATTAACTACATATTACCATTTTTCTGAACTACACGATAATTTCGACATTAAATTAGTGAAATATAATATATTCGATGGAGCAAACGAAAATTTGTTGTCGAGGAGCAGAACTCCAAACCTTCCGTGTATATTTAGGTTTTATGCCTCAAGCTAGACACTCCACGTTTCTTCTGCATACATATTTGGTTTGGGTTTTGTGCAGAAACACATTTAATGAACATAGAACTATATATGTATATATGTACATATATGTATGGAGAGAGTGAGATAGGGAGTGATAGATTGATAGATAGATAGTTAGTAGAGAGAGAGAGAGAGAGAGAGAGGTAAAGAGAAATTGTGCAACTGCTATGGATGTGTGTCGTGGTTTTGGTGATGGAGACATGTATATGCATATAAACGGACCATCGGATTTCTTCAGAACAGCTTTTGCAGTATAATTTTTTTTATCGTTTTCATATAGCGTATTCAAATTACGGAAAAGCGTACGTTTTTCAATGGCTACCTTCAGGGATTTTCTTGTGCTTTGTTTTCTGTTCTATAACGGGTACACTGTTACTGCTAATTTACGTTATTTTCTACGTAATAAATGGATTTTGTACATATATATATATATATATATAATATATATATATATATATATATATATATATATATAATGTATCTGGTTATACATTTTGTTACAACATTTTAAAATCCTCCTTATACTATGTAATTACCATCGACTCCCTCATTTCCTTTGGTTTATAACATGTATATATGTTATATTGTTAATGTGCAATTATATCAAGCGTGTTTTCCGATTTTGCTGAAAGTAAATATCTATTTTTTTTCAATGCAACTGCGTAACTAGTCAAAGTTTGCTAGTCAGTGATCATGGACGATTGAAATGTAGGCGGTTTTGTATTCCAAATTTTAGTAATAATGCTCAAAGTAAAATAAGATAAAAGTGAAGAAAACACAAATGCACATTTTACCTATAGGTTATAGACAGACACTAATATATTTGTAAAAACCTGCTATGCATTAGAATTATTCTATTAAATAATTGCTATATGATTCTTACTCAAGATTCAGAGGATATTTACATGTGAAGCTTTTAGTTCTGGCTTCAGTATGTAGTCGAAGTATTTAAGTTTTCCATTTGTCTGTTATTTGCTTAGTTAATCACATGGAATGATATTTTTCTATTTATGGAGGTAGAAAAAGTTAATTATTATTCCACGAAAGGCATCGCTATTAAGCTATACCGACAGGGGGGGGGACAATGGCCCAGCTTTGTGTCTCATAATTTATGGTACTTTTGGTGCTCGTTCGGTATACATAATTTTGTATTCTGTTGCATTTTTGTACTTCTTCCTTCTTTTTTCACAAGTATATTTTCTATTTGTTTTTTCTTGTTTTTTTTTGCATTAAAACTTCACAGATATGTTACATGCATACATACTTTAGTTTTTTAGATTTCCATATTTATTTGCAGGTATTGGTCAGAAACATGTTAACCCAGGCGAATCTAAATTTATTTTGACATAATTTTATTTTCCTTTCAAATTGTCCATGAACATAACGCCATAGTAGCGTCTTTAGCCAGTTAGCTAAACATATTCATATAATAAACGAACATACACCTCTTCTGAAAATGAATGTATTATTTTATTCACGCGAACTGTACGTTATTCTTTATTTAGTTTATCATTTTTCTTGTGTGCATGGGTTTCAAACCTTTTTGTCTGTTGCTGCATTTATATTTTGAACATAGACCATTGATCATGAGTTATAATTAATATTTTAATTTCTCTATGTTGTATAATATGACTTGAGACGACAATAAGTCTTGGCCTCACCTGAAATTGACTTTATCATTCCCCAAAACACCTACTACAAAAGGTCATTCACTGAGCAGTTTTTGTACAGTTAGTTGATATGATACCCTCTTGATAGTTTTAAGTATATGCACAATTTGTGTCACACTTAAAGAAATCTTTTGGAACTATTTTGCGAGAAGTGGGTGTTTTCGTTCACACTTACTTTTCCCTTCTTTATGCATACATACACACACGCGCGCGCGCAAACATACATATTAATCTTACACGCGCGCGCACACACACATATATGTGTTCGACCATTAAACTGATTCAAGTAATAGCCAACTACGCATAAATGATTATGTAAATTGAAAGCAAGACAGAAATGTATTACAAATTTATATGCTTAAAGTACGTATGCATATATGTATACACGTATACAAGGGTATGAATAAATTTGCGCAAGTGTGTGTTTCCAAACAAACAATTATTATTGTAAAATATATGTGTCTTTTTCTGCAATAAGGCAACCCAAAGGAAGGTGTATTATTGTTTCTTCACAATTGTCTCATACTCTATATGTAGTCGTGTACGCTGTTCGATTCTGAGTAAGCATCTGTCCTGCATCAGTCTCATTCCACGGTCAGTCTAGACTCAAGCTAATCAATCGGAAAGGATATTATTCTCATGTGTATTTGATTTAAAGGAGACATTTCAAGATTAGACGAAGGAACATTTTTGAAAAGTCTCGATTTCAACTCATCGATTGTCGTAACTAAATGCACAGTTCAGTGTTGTCTTTCAATCATTGTTGTCTCTATCAATTGAATTTATAATTCACATAAGGGAAACAATTCCAAGCCACACTTGGGAGCAATGACCATCATTTAAATATGATGATGATGATGCTACTTTGTTTGGTCAAACGTTGTGTTGCTGATATCAATTTACACTAAAGAATAAAAAGTTTTGAATGGTACAACAATGCACTATAATATTAAAAAATTGGACTATATCATTGTTAAAATTTAGTTATCCACAGTCCGATATTTCGGAATACAATTCCTTCCACAGATATTCTTAGATGGATTCGCTGCTCTAATCGGCTTTAGGCACACTTACTTTTCTCTTCTTTGCACAAATACACACACACGCACGCAAATATACGTATTTATATTACACGCGCACACACAAACATATTATGTTATATAGTATGACTTAAGACCACAATAAATCTTGGACTCACCTGAAATTGACTTTATCATTCCCCAAAACACCTACTACAAAAAGCCATTCATTGTGCACTTTATGCACAATATGTGTAAAATTAAGTGTGCCTGAAAACCGATTATAGCAGCGACTCCATCTAAGAATATCTGAAGAAGGAAATATATTCCGAAATATCATCGGACTATGGATAGTTAAATTATAACAGGTATATAGTCCATATTTTTAATATTATAGTGCATTGTTGTACCATTCAAAATTACTTTATTCCTTAAAAACAATACACAATGCTTCAAGCGAAATATAATACTCTCCAATTTACAACACATATAACAAAGATGGAAAATATTGATAAGAAAGTCTGAATAAATTGTTTTAAAATTCGATGCAACACATAAAATGCAGAGAATTTAATATATTTGAAACTGATGTATATGTGTCTTTTCAAATTGTCTCTTGAAAACTTTTTAGCATTTTCTGCATTGGCATACTGAATAAGTGGCATATTGTTCCTATGGCACGAAACTCTCGACTTATTGTATATCGCTGCATTCTCTCTGTAAGACTTCATTTTCGATTGCACTGCAAGGGATTCGTAATCCAGCGATATTTGAAATATTTCTTTATATCACCTTATTCTCATGATACATTCTTGTCTGAATCATTGTACATGTTAAAATGTGCTTTCCGCTTACTTCATTCTTTTGTTTCCTAACGTCTTCTACTTCAGTGTTTCCGGCATTGACCTTCCTGGAAATGCATATTATATTCTCCTCAAATTTTCTGTGGCCAAGTGTATTATGTTTCATTGAATAATCCCTTGCACTTCTGTTATTGCTATGTACGGCTTCGTGGATGTAAATTATTATGCATTCTTAATAGTGTTAGTCTATGTCTGCTTCACGAAACCGTATTATTCCGATATAATTCAGCTTCATTACCGTAATTGTGATAGAGATTTTCTTTATATACCACTGATCCTTTATCAGGTTCATGACTCTTCCTAATACACAATTTCATTCGCTTATTTCCTGTATAATATAAAATCTGATAATCATATAACTTCAGGTATTATAGCCCACCATCTTGTACATTATTTGCAGTTTATTCTTCTGAAGCTTTGTTTCAGGGTTCTTTTTTGATTTAGTCGTATTTTGTATATAACAATATGAAACTGTATTCAAACAGTCATATACCCACATAAACCACATACACAAACACACAAACATTCGAACATGCACACAGGGACACACTAACACTCATTTAAAGTGAAATTTCTATTGTATATCTTAACGTAAAAAACATGTTCACACAAGGATAAAAAAATTAGCGTGCGCTAAAATAAAAAAAAAATATTTTATTTTGTTAATGTTACTGGGAAACCAATGCAGACTTATATAATATACGCTGAAATATTAAGAACCAGAGTCAGTGACTAGACATTATATTGTTTAATATTTACTTTAAACTGAATTCGGTCACACATATTGAACAAGAGCACAAACCTCACACACGTACAGGCGCGTGCGGTCACATAGACACACACGCGCACATACACATACATTTCGCCGTTACATTAAAAATGAAGGGTATTGAATGTAAGATGCAAACTTGATGGTTATGTGATGTAGGTTTTCATTTGTACTTCAGTCATATTCCGTGAATTTAAATTTCTGTTCTGCGTTTCTCAGGTAAATATGTAAGATTTTTAAAATAATTTATTTTCCTTTTTCTCCATCATTCAGGAATCTGCATTTTGAATTGACATTCGGTTTTTGAAATTCTAGTTATTTTGCAATCGGGAAAGATAAGCCATTGCTTTCATTTGAAATGTGACGCCAGTTGTATTTATTCCCTTTCTATGCCAAATTATTTATACTAGCACAGTATGTATCTTATAGATTATATATTGTCTCAGATGAAATATTTATTATTCTTCAATTACGAAATATATCTCTTGATAGACAGTTAAATCGTAATGCATTTACAATTTTCCTGTTAATACTCGACGGATTTACTTGATTACGATTTAGATTTATTTAAAAATTCATCGAAGACAAATCACTAAATAACATGTATCGCTGTGTTAATGATTATCCGAATGAAATTTTCTCTTGAACTTTTCTCTTTCTTTTTATATGTATATGCGTTTAGGTTCAGTTAAAGTGTTTATTGCCTACAAGGGGCTAAACATTGAGGGGAAAAACAAGGACGGAGAAAGGGATTAAGTCGATTACATCGACTCCAGTGCGTAACTGGTACTTAATTTATCGACCCCTAAAAGATGAAAGGCAAAGTCGACCTCGGCGGAAATAGAACTCAGATGAAGTTTAGGTTCAAATAATAAATGAAATATTTTTGTGTTACTTATACTCAAATGTTAGCAGAGTTATTATTATTGTTCTTTATTTCATTGTTCACTGAATGATTTATTTTCTAAGCAGGTCTTTAGAATCATTCCATTACTGAATCGGTAATTAAACAAAAATGAATTGATTTATTTCGTTGTTATTATGTCAAACCGTCGTATGTCCAAATTTGGCCAAATGCGTTTTCTTTTTGAATACTTAATTTTGCTTTCAATGCTGAGATATGAAAATTGTCAAAGTGTAGTACAAAGTTTTTGTATATTTAAAAAGTGAAGTAAGTCCCACATATGACAGTTTTGCAAAAATATTGCTGACTTAAAATATCACACATGCATGGATTTACCCAACAAAGTATTATTGTTAAGCTGAAACAGCTCCTAATGCAAATGAAATGGAAAGGTGAGCCTTTTTTTCGTTTTCTGAAAGACCAACGTGTTGGACACTTTTGCATAACAACAACAATTTGCTTAACTCTCGAAATGTGCGTATTCCAGATGAGTGATAGCGACCTTCCTTAATTGCCATCATATATTTCTTTTGTTCAAGAGCCAGTTCCTTAGCTTTTCAGTTCAGGGTTTGGAAAATTTTGTAGCATTTTCGGATTGCACTTCTGTTTAATATGATTAAATTTTACTTCTATTATTATCATAATTTTCCTTTGCAAATATTTATAACTCATATGATGAGTTATATGTCGCAGATTTGTTTCGAGTACACAACAGCGTCTGACTGGATAATTTGTTTTAAAAATTAACAAAGTCATTCTATCGGTGACTGTATTTACCGTGTTCATATCTCGTCTTTATTCTATAATGCGTACTCATTTATATAGACTATATGCGAGAAAACAAATATTTTTGTAATAGTTCGCGCAGACCATTCTTGAGAATATGTGTATATCTATATATATATATATATATATATATATGACTGTACGTACGTACACACACCCATACATTCACATGTATATACACATATGCATACATACACTAACGCTTAGATAGACGCAGCTGTGGATGTGTGGTAAGAAATTTGCTTCCCAACCACATAATACTGTATTCAGTCCCCCTGCGTGAAACATTGCACGTCTTCAGCTATAGCCCCGGGTCTATTAATGCCTTTTGGGGGAAACAGAAACAGAAACAAGCGTGTCATATACTCACACATGTTTTTGCACATATATAATCACACACACACACATACACACCGCACACACATACGCACACACACACACACATACACACACACACACACACATATATATATATATATATATATATATACCACTGCTTGACAACTGGAGTTAGTGTGCTTTCGTTCCCGGTAACTTACTGCTTCGGCAAAAGAGATCGATAGAACAAGTATCAGTTTAAAGCAATGTGTAGTGGGGTAGATTCAGCCAACTAACATCATGGAGTCTGTACCTGGGCATGGCTGCAGTGTAATGAGTGAAACAACTAAAACAGATAAAATATTAAAAAGTTTCATTTGGACTGAAACAACATGGAAAGACATGCTTCAGCAACGAAACACTTGTAAACATTTAAGTATATTAACATCCAGGGATTCATGAACCTCACTAATTTAGTCCAACTGTAAACTAATATTTTCAGAAGGTAAATTAAATCTACTTTATATAATAAATCTCTAATGATGTATTATCAATAGTTTCATAAAGACGTTTGGCATAAAAATAAATTTTCATTTTATAAACTACCAAATATTCAAATGAACTATTATAGTTGTCATATCACATTCCTTCTTTAAACACTAATTACGCAATACACAAGCTTATTTAAATAGTGTCATGTCCAAGAAAGCAGTGTTTTATCACTGGAAAATACTTGATTCAAGGAGTAAGATATCAAGTAAGGAAACAAAAAAATTAAAATAAAATAAAAAGCAACGTGAGCCATGAATAATATATTTTAATTACGATGCTATTTGACTTTTTCTCAAATACCTGCAAACCAATAATTTATGAGACTCATTTCTGCATTCGCAGCAGTGGATTTAATTTTACCGATTTGCTTCATTTTTATTTAAGCTTTCCGTGTTTTCTAGGAACCTGCGTACAGCTAATATGTTTATCACTCGTTTAATTTTAATTTATTTTTCGGTGTTGGTGAAGAAGAAATAGGAGGGTAATAAATTGTATATTCCATTCATTTGCTCAACTTCTATGAATATTAGTGTAAGAAACTGAATATTACACAGACATGCATTCTATTAATGAGATTCTCAGTCAGAACCAGTTGTGAAACAATGTAGCGAGGATGTATATCATAATTAATACTATGGAAGATATAGTGAATGCGAAGTATTAAAGAGATTCAGGTAGTGAGCTAGTAGTTCTTTTACCGATCCCTTACATGTGGTCAGAAAATTTGACCTCGACGATTTTTGTCATAAGAATGCACGAAACCGAAACTAACAACATAATTCAAATTAACGACTCTACAATTCACAATATTTGTGCGTCGTAAAGTTCGCTGTAAATTAATTTCCTTGGTAAATTTCATCTTTTTTAAAAATTACTACGGCATGTTTTCGCCTTTCTAGCTCTCGTGACGAAAAAGGATATTTTTAAACAGCACAGATTATACGGTCGAGTTCATTTTCTGGGGGCGGGGCAATGATGTCTTATATGAACATTTATGATTTCATAAAAGATTTAAAAATCATATTACAGAATCCTCAAGAGGGATGATTTTAGAATAAAGTCTCACAAATATAAAACATCTTGCGAATAGATTTAACTACATTTTTGTTTGCATTCTATTTTAATAAACTTCTGTTTACGGTTTACATAATATAATATCATGCACAATATACGGTGGATACCATTGTTTACATTCAAGTATTCGTTCATCGATAAATCCCTTGATATAACAATATAAGGTGTTATAATCAGTCGTTGTAAACGATTAAATAAACATAAAGAAAGATCTAACAACTAAATGAATTAATAATGAAAACGTAGATTTGAATAGAGTTCATTAGAGAGGTTAATTAAATGTCAAATGCGAGCTTTTAATCTAATATTTCTCTCAAGCAGCCACACCTGCGTTGGTCTACGTAGATTGTTTACACTTAAACACATAAGTGCGACGAAAGAGCTGTCATAACATATTAGAAGAAATATAGTTAACACTTGTGACTTGGTTTATGGAGGTGAACATATGTAGTCAGACGAAAATATAAGATTATCTACGAAAGCGATGTGTGTAGAAGTAGTAGAAACTCACAAAAAATTCGTCTGCAGCATTATGTGAAACAAATCAATGAAAGTACGATCGTTTCACTTAATATATGACAAAATTATTGACGTTTCTCTAACTGCTATATTACTGTCAGAAACAAAGGTAGACACACAACATACATACATACTCATATATATATGTATATATATATATATATATATACATGCATATATACATATATGTGTGTGTATATATATATTTAGATGTACATAGTAGTAGTAGTAGTAGTAGTAGTAGTAGTAGTAGTAGTAGTAGTAGAAGTAGTAGTTGTAGTAGTAATTTGTCTAACACGAATAAAACGTGTATTTGTTCGTGTACGAAAGCATAGACGCGAATACCATTACAACGCGATGATCTCTAAACTTTTGGCATTTGGAAGGAAGAAGGAATGAAACTCTCGCTTCTTCCATTTCCCTCGTATTTATATTTCAATGTAGATTTACCAAATATACACACTTTTTTCTATTCAAACGAGGTGTGAATGTATATGTTCACACCTCAAACCATCTACCTCTTTAACAATTTCAGCGATCAAATTGTAAGTAATATATAAACTACTCTGTTTCTTCAGTCGTTGCCATTCCTTACCTGTAGAAATCACTACGCATTCCTTTATGCTTACAAACAATAAATACTCGTGCATACTTTCATATTGCATTTGGGCTGTAAAATATATATTAGACAAGGTAATCCGTGGACTTTAATGATATTAACGGATATTCTGTTATATAAGTATAACAAGTCTCTTTTGAGATGTCTTACCAATCTATTGATGAGTTATAATCTGGCTATATATATATATATATATATATATATATATATCATACTTTAATAATTTTAATATAACAGAAATGTAAAACATTAGTGAGAATTTGTTGAAAGACATGTTAAAGCTTGTTTTAATCTTTCTAGGTGAAGAGTTTAGTATGTAAACACTTTTGGGCAAAACATTATTTCAGTAAGTAAATGTTGAGAAGCAACACAAACTGATTCTAAATTCGACGTTTTTATTGTCTTATTGTAACCTAGCTGTATTGTACTATTCCAAATAACTTCAAAGCTGAAAGTATATGAAACTATTAACTGCCAAGAGCAAAAGTACTTCGATCTCACGTTTACTGGGTGAACAGACATAATATAGATTTTGCTTAATGAGGCACACGATTAAACATTGTAAGAATTCCTTGTGGAATTCAAAGTTCTCTTATTTCAAAGAAAAATTATCAAAATGAAATAAGAATACATTCGTATTAGCAAATTCGATTTGACACTAGATATCCGACAGTATTGAAAGCTTCTTAATCTACAATGAACTAATTACCGAGTTGTAGATACAGTGTGCTTCATAGTGTCGATATTGGCGCCAATGTTTCTTAATGAAATGAAACCGGCATTTCCGTAACGAATATATTAAGTTTCTATTCCCAACCGGATAAAATATGGAGGGAAATATTTGTATTTCCTCTGTGTGCAAAAATAATGAATATGTTCAGTTCTTCATTTACCCGTAGTGCAGTAGAATTTGAAGTATGTTAATTTTAAGAGGGAAAGACGTACATCAGCAGTGAGTAAAGAGTAGAAATCATCGTATATGGGTGTATGATATATACAAATATATAAATATACATCATTATATGAATGTAAATATGTATCTTACGTGTTACGTGTGTAGGTTTCATGAAACTTAGAGATATTCAGAGACAGTGAGAGACAGAGAAGCAGATAAATAGAATCAGGGGTCAGACAGAGAAAGACAGATTATGTTGGTGTGTCAAAGAGAGAGAGAGGGTGGTTATTATCTTCAAACAGGAGACAAGATTTAGCAAGAAAAGTACAAAACATATACCGATAGAATTGAAAATAGAAATATACTCATCTGAATCAATTCTCGGTGAGGGTCAGTGTGTTGACAGACAGAAATAACTGCGTATATCATTTATGCAAACAGTCTATTTTCACTCAAGTATAAGTAAAATTCACGAACGTTCACATATGTTTACAAACATACTTATATATGTGCATACATACATTCATATGTAGGATCCACTGGTTCTAATTTTCATATTTGTAGAAAAGATCCTAGATATAATGTATATTTCGAATGTTTACATATGCGATATTAGTTATATCTACATTTTTAGAGACACGAATGTATATAAATTTACATGAGTGTATATAATTATGCGCAGGCGGAATTATTTTCAGGCCTGAATGTCATTGTATAATTTGTTTTGTATTGATGACAAGCACGACTATATATCTGTGTTCGTACGTTGGTATTACTTGTTATACTGCTTAAATATTTTATATATTTTGATAGTGCTCTTGACAAATTGTTACTGTAGTGTCTAGATTGGGTCAGCTGTTTCTAGTTGTGGGAAAGTCAGCCTCAGTATTAGAACTATGGCAATTAGTTCCAAATGCTGCAATCAAAATAAAAATCACATTCTATATTTCAGTTTGATTAATTACACACTTAACATCCAGTCGGCAAAGATACCCTCCCTTACGCTAATCGTTAATATTTTGTTAAATATATGCAGGTAACTGATTTCAACTACTGTACATAATATCCTGTTTTGTCTTCGTGGCCGTTATGCTTGATATTTCCTCTAGTTCTCTGCCAAATTATGAGCGATTCTGATCTCCATATTACAGTGTATTCCTACATTATTTTCTTCGGTATTCTCATTTGCACTCAAATTTTCTCATAATGCTGTAGCTGCATCCTGTGTTTGTATTTAACAGTGAGATGACATTTTCGGATAACAACCTGTGACGTCAAAGACATTCTCAGTAATAATCTCTCAGTGTATATTAGTTGCACATCAAAGTGTTTACTTGCATCGCTATCATCTTTGAGCATGCTGTATTGGCTGCTACGCTAATGTTACAGCAGTTCTTCCAAAATGGACGACTCTGTTTGCTTTTAATTTGATGCTTTCTTGGAATATATGTATGAATAATATTCTAATATTATTTATACAGCTTCCCTTCTAATAATGCGTTAGTTCACGTTTCTGCAAACGCTATATGTACATACATCACACTTTACCTATCAGTGAATAATTTCTGGGAAGAATGTTGCAACTTTTGTAATTTTACCATGTTTTAAGGTACCAAAACCGGCGTTCAAATGTTGTTTGAAATTATGTTAAATCTCTACTGGCAATGTTCTACCTCGAAGGTGATCTGATGTAAGTAAATACTTTCAAACGCATTAAAACTGTATTGTTAGTGTTCTTCTGGTAGAATTGTTGCTATATATAACGCTATATAATGACAAATTCCATACCTCTCCATATTTCCTTCTTGGATGATCAGTGTGTTATGAAATTATACAGCTATGCTAATGTGGTTTTGATGTCAGGTTAAGGATTAGTGACTAGAGTTTATCCCTAGGAATTTATAGCTGCAAGCTGCTATGCAATTGTATCCAGATATGGAAGCCTTGCAAATGAAACTTCAAGTGGCATACGTTTCCATTTATTGAAAGTCGATTCGTTCTACGCTGTTGATAAAATGTATACTGATATTATTTTGAATACCATTTTAAACTTTATTTATCGTCGTTATTGCTAGCATTGGTATTACTGTGACTGTTGCTACTATTATCTTTTGAATATTAATTGCTGATCGTTACGTTATTCCTTCACAGCAAACATTAATGCTAGTTCTAGTTGAATATTAAAATAATCACACATTGTATACGTGAAACCATACAACTAATTCATCTGTCTCTATTTAAAAGGTAATATTGAAGCTTTCCTAATGATCACAAATGAATATTTACAATATTTAAACATGTCAAGCATATCATTGTGTCCTTCTCTTCATATCATCTATGTTTATCTCTATCACTTTCTCTCTCATTCTTTCTTCTTCTCTATCTTTCTTTCACACTCTTTCTTTCATTATATCTCTTTATCTGTCTCTCTCTCTTACATTAAACCCACTTCCAGGCTTCATACTCTACATTTCTACCTATTTACATTAGCCATTGATGTAACAATTATTTTACGTATAATTTACTGACCCATTGCCTGTAATAATACTATAACACATTTCAACAATAGCACACACAACCTTTTAGTACACATGCCCATCCTTTTGCCCTTTAACTTATAACCATATGGTTTAGCGACAACTCCTCGTACAAATCAAATGCAGCACACGTCTAGTTTATAGCCACTTAGTATTTTTCATTGCATACGATGATATGCTCCCATACTTGGAAATATAGAAAGGGTATTGAAATAACAGTATAATGTAAGGAATATGTGATCACATGAATAGATAGAAAGATAGATAGATAGATAGCGAGAAAAATGGAGAGAGAGAGATAAAGTAATGTGCGGTAGTATATTCAGTAATAATAAAATCAATTCAACATTTATCAGAAGGGCTACACTACACATTTGTAATATTGTACAGTGCCCCACGATGATTTAACTGGCTGAAACCACGAAGTCACTGCTGATTATATTTTTCTGTAACTATAATACACGTGCGCACACACACAGACACACACAAACACGCTCATATATATTTTAAAATATCCGTTGGCCAGAACAGTTATAGTTTAGTACACAGATAGACTCCAAAATATATTAATATGTTCCTGTTTGACTTTTTTCTCCCCTTTACAATTCCTTTGCAAATATCTGGTAGGCTTCTCCGAAGTAGTCTCATTGTTATTCCTTCTTTTTTTGTGTGTGTGGGGGGGGGGTTAAAACTTATTTTGATATTTTCCTTTAATGTTTTTCACTGATGAGCATGGTATTACATAACTATTCTAATTATTATGATTATAATTAATGTTTTTTTTTCTTATATGATTATATTACCATTTGAAACGGTCGTATGTGGAAATAAAATTCTAATTTGAACACTTAACATCTCTTCTCTATTTTTCTAATTGTTAGTAGTGTTTATATAAGTATTTATCATATTCATGCCTATAACAAACAAACACACATACACATACACTCACACACACACACATACACGCACACAAACACACACACATACACATATATATTATTTTTCTTTCAGTTTTGTTTCTATTTCTTCCCGTATAGCTTAAAGATATCTAGAAAAAAATCTCACTGTACACATTCATGGGCCTTTAGAGTAAGCACACCAGATTATTCATTTTAAAAAATCAGATGAAGTTATGTAAAAGAAACATACTAAATTTCTTGGGTGCTAATCATACTCACAACCACAATACACTTCTCAATCGGTGCGATGTAACAATTGAAAACTCCTTGCACTTCATGCATTACGGGATCAGCAAGTGATAATTCTAAACTAATTTCCAGTTTGTCTTATTCTTGGAGTGTGATCTTACAATCACCAGTATTGTAACCACCTGGAGATGCGGCATTGATTCGATTCAGTGAGAATATCTTTATATATTCTGAACTAGTGAAATCCGTTTGCCAAGATAATATGATCACAAGGAATGCACATTTCGATCAATAAACACACTTTATTGTTCTAGATTTTCACGACACTATGCCGTTTATTTGCTTAGTTCCGTCCGTATCCACTGGTACGTCTCAAACAAACTCTACATTTTCTACCTCAGTTAAAGCCGCATGGTGGTGCATAAACAATTTGTGAACAGTTTTAATTACATAGTGTCGACATATTGAAAATCGAAGGTATTGACCAACTCTATCATATCTTGATTTATTCTCTAGTGAATCTATCTTCTGTTGCTCTGTCCGTTTCAGAACAGGAGCATGGCAATAATAATAGTAATAATAACGATGAATAATGATTGGAATATAATGCACTCTAGAACTTCTACAGATAGGTACTGAAGGACAGAAAAGATTATCGGAAGGGGTTTAAGCACTTGAAAGACTGTAAAACGTTTGTATATACATAATGTTACTGATAAAATCCCACAACTTACAAATTCTGGCAGCAATAATAATGAAACTGTGTCAAATCAATAATAATAATAATAATAATAATAATAATAATAATAATAATAATAATAATAATAATAATAATAATAATAATAATATAATGATAATAATGATAAAGGTAATAATAATAACAATAAAAAGAATAATAATAATATAAGAGGAAGCAGAAGAAGAAGAAAAAGAAGAGGAAGAAGAAGAAGAAGAAGAAGAAGAAGAAGAAGAAGAAGAAGAAGAAGAAGAAGAAGAAGAAGAAGAAGAAGAAGAAGAAGAAGAAGAAGAAGCAGCAGCTCACATTCTAAGGAGAGTATTGTGTTTTTGAGTAACAGGAAAAGCCTATGCATGTAACATTTGGTGATTTGTTATTGCCTGCTTAAATAACGACTAGTAATTAGGAATTCTCGAAGAGCTTTTCATAATGATGATAATAATAATAATAATGATAATAATAATAATAATAATAATATTATTAATAATAATAATAATAATAATAATAATAATAAAATAATAATAATAATAATAATGATATGGAATTACATGGTCAGTTCTACCGTAAATCTAATAAATTCAAAACCAAGGAGCATCATTGAGGTGGCTCCAGGAGGGTAATGTAAAAAAGAATAGTGAAAACTTAATCACCATGGCCCACGACCAGGCGTTGAATACCAACTCAGTGAAAAAGAATATATAACACACAAGTGCATCGGACCTCTACAGAATGTGTGAGAAAAGGGTAGAGAGTGTGACTCACATTGCAAGTGCTTGTGAAAGTCTTGCGCAGAAAGAGTATAAGCGTAGACACGACAAAGTAACACAAAACCTCCAATGGCTACTATGCTGTAGGTATGGATATGAGGTTACGGGTGCTTGGTGCCAACATACACCGGAGAGGGTAATGGATGAAAAGGAGGAGACAAAAACCTCTGGGAACTTGATTTCCAGACTGACAAAGATTACTATATCCGGGACCGACGGCCGGATATGGTAACCTTTAGGAGGGACAAACAAGAGTGCCTAATAATCAACGTAGCAGTGCCAGGAGATCAGCATATCATCCTGAAAGAAAAAGAAAAATTGATAAATATGGAGACCTGAGATCTGAGATCGCTAGGATGTGGTAGCTACGAGAGTCGAACATATATGTTATCCCTATTGTCATCGAAGCATTCGGTTCGATATCAGCTAATCTGATGAAAAAAAAGACATCTGAAAATCTTAGCGATACACTACGATCTTGATGTACTGCAAAAGTCGACATAACATGGAGCTGCACGCAGATTGCCTAAAGTATTGTCCATTTGAGGTCCTTGTCTTGACTTGAATATCTTCAATCCAAATCCTCATGATATAGTATACTGTGCGACGAATAATATTAATAATAACTACAACAACAATAGTAGTAGTGGTAGTAGTAGTAGTAGTAGTAGTAGTAGTAGTAGTAGTAGTAGTAGTAGTAGTAGTAGTAGTAGTAGTAGTAGTAATAGTAGTAATAATTGGATGGCTGTGGATGACTAAAAGGGATTTAAAACCGGAAACGGAGGCTCTAATCTATGCTTCCCAAGGACAAACTACATATAATACTAAATAGATAACACACTAGAAAGTGAAAAGTGCAGAATTTGTGGATAAATAGGTGAAACCGTACATATTACCAGCCAATGTACGCCACTAATCCAGAAGGAATATAAGAGACGCCACGACAATATAGCAAGGCATGTTCATTGAACACTGTGCAACAAGTATGATCTTGACAGAGCAAAATATTGGTACGACCACAAACCCGATGGCATCATCGAAAATGATAATACAAAGATCCAGTGGGGTTTATGATTCAGTGCGACGGTGATATAGAGAATAGAAAACCACACATAGTCTTATTTGAGAAAGAAAGCAAACTGTGCTGGATCATAGATATGGCATGCTCAGCTGAGGCTAAGTTATGCGATAAGGAAGATAGAAAAGTCGATAAGTATGACAGGTGAGCTTGGGAGTTTAAGTAGTTGCGGTCGATGTAAAAGGTGGTAGTATTACCAATCATTATCAGAGCACTGGGAACAGTGAGTACAATCTTGAGAAGTGCATAGAACAAATAGGGGCTACCATAAGGGTGGAGCATTTACGGGAAATAGTACTGCTTGGAACTGCTGAAATTATTGTAGGATGTGTTTGTGGTTAATACGTATTTCTTCCTTATTCACCAAACTCCTGAATACCCCGACTCTAAATGGACATAATTGTGAAAAATTCCCTTCGAATGCTAACCACTTGACTTAAAATTAAAAAAATAGATTAATGCTCGGAAGCTCACATTGGATTAATGGTAATTGATATCATAATATTGACTCATTTCATGTCACATATATTTATGTTTAGCAAATCTCCACTCCTGATGTTTACACACGCAATTATCTGCTAATATTATGCAGCTTCCAAAATATTAGATGTTGTACTTCTTTGCTTCACTATGCATGACCATTCATCAAATATTGCACGTTATACATACATTCAATTATTTTTATTGATACCGCTAGCGACACGATGTTAAATTTGATGGAAAATGCAAACAAACACGAGCTACCGTGATTATTTTTTAATTCGTTTGTTTTCAACGAGAAAGTTGTGCCAATAATTTTCGCTAGTTCTCCCATGCGAAACGTATGAGATTGATGCCGATAACGTTCCAGTGAAATTGACAACGACAGGAACGCTACGTACACGAAGGAAATATTATACTATCGACGTTTTTAGAAGGAAAAATGTAAAGCATTTATGACCGGAATATTTGCGATGCTCCAAGCAACATAGGTGATGAGAGAAAAAAACTGATGATTTATGTATGCTATATGGAGGCGACACGAGTGTAGTAGACTCTGGCACACGGAGGTTCCTGAGGTTAAGTATAGTGAAAATGGCAGTAATATCTGTGGACCAGAGGTTGCAATGTATTTCTTATTTACATGATGACAAAAGACGAGGCTGCCTTGATAGGAATGCGGTATAAAGTATATATCTCACAGATGTAGATGGCGCTTACAACTGAACGTTATTAGTTAGGAAATAAATTGTCTTGTTTGTTTGCAAAAAAATGCATGGGATATCAGATACCTTACTTTAATTTTTGCACAAAAGAATATATTTAAGAGACGTGGAATTATATATATTATTTACATTATTTACACAACGTTTCCAGCCTTCGTCAGATGTCTTGGAGAAATTTCGAGCCTGGGTCCTCATTTCTACGGTATATTTTTCGATGTTGTTATTATTATTATTTATATCACCACCATCATCATCATCATCATTATTATATTATTATTATTATTATTATTATTACTATTATTATTATACAGGTCACTGCCTGGAATCAAACTCGGAATCATGGGTTTAGTAGCCCATTCTTTTAACCACTACGCTATAGGCCTGTGGGCACCTGATGAAGGCTGGTGGGTATATCAGCCGAAACGTTGTGTTAACAGCAAACACGATGAGAACAAAACTTCAAGTGTGAATAATGTTAATAGTGTAGAAAAGAATATGTGTGCAGTTTATAGTGTTTAAAGAATCTTCCAATCTGGAAACAGAAATGATTAGTAAAAGTAACGAGTAGATTTTATCTAAGATATTAGTGTCCGTAAATGAACACAGCAATGGCATATACAGCGTAAAATATCACGGCCAAAATTACATTTCTTAAGTCGTGCGCAAACCAGATTTTCTCTGTTACTTAAGAAAAGGCCGGGAACAATTTTAAATGCATTCTTTCGATGGTGTTTTGATGTTACTGATGTTGCTAAGATTACAGCTTCCCCTCCTCTTTTTCCTCTCCTTCTCCTCTCTCCTCTCCTCATCTTCCTCCTCTTTCTCTGTCTCCTTCGCCTCACACAACAACAACAACTACTACTACTACTACTACTACTACTACTACTACTAAATATACAGGTTCTGAACCAGAATAATTTTTTCTTTGAGAGTAAACTGTTCCCGGCGGAAATAGATTTCAAGCTTTCTTCTTATGATCCCTGATGTTCGAAGCAACGTGGTTTGGAATACGAGCTGCGGTGCCTCGCGGCTACTTTTGAGTAGTAACATATCTCTCTGGAATTTGAGGTTGGTGGCGAGTAATTCGAACGCGTGTGTTTGAGTTACACGTGCTTCCTTTAATTTCCATATCGCTTTCAGGTTTTAGTCGATTGTACATTTTTTAACTCTTTTACTTGTTTCAGTCATTTGACTGCTGGTATTTAGGAGCACCGCCTTTAGTCGCACAAATCACCCTAGGTCTTATTATTTGTAAGCCTAGTAATTATTCCATCTTTCCCTTTTGCCGAACCGCTAGGTTACGGGGACGTAAACACACCGTCATTTGTTTCACAACATCAAAATTATCAACTTCCTCATTTTTCTCAATTACGTCAAGCGATGTGGGGGGGACAAATGCAATCACACACACACACACACGCACTCACACTCACACACACACACACCACACACACACACACACATATATATATATATATATATATATATATATATATATATATATACATATATATATATATATTTACGACGGGCTTCTTTCAGTTTCTACCAAATCTCCACTTACAACGCTTTATTCGGCCCAAGGCTACAGTAGAAGACAATTGTCACGCAGTGGAACTGGACCCCCTAACTACTTAACACACAGCCACACCTGTGCCTATATTTATTTTCTTTTCCTAAATACTTTCTATATTCTTGCATCTGTTCCTTGAAATTCCTGTGTCAATAACGCCATGATTTTTATCTTCCTTCTGTTCTAACATATGGTCGCATTTTTATGAAAATACTCAACTATTTTTCATTATTTTACGTAGTTGTGTGTTACATACTGTTAGATCTCAATATTAAACCCATCTTTCTTGTACAGTATTTCATAGAGGATCCTGGCCATGTTTTTATAATTTGGATTATATCAAATTTGTATTATCTTTCAAAATTCTGATATTACATGGAAAATTTACGCCTCCTCTTATAGATCTTTCTTAAGTCAATTTGTGCCATGAGTTTGATCATGTGTTGTAAACATGAGTCTATCTTTTTCTTTCTCAAAACCTTCTTGTAAACACTTCCGAAATAGGATATAGATGACTTCTGCTTCTTCTGTATCAATTTAAATTTTTTCATGTAATATATTCTGTTTTTATTTTCATGCCACACTTTCTCTCTTTATTCTTATCTCGTTTTTGTTTGTTTGTTTGTATTTTTTTTTTCTCATTTCCACGAATGGTTTCTCATGTTGTAGTAGGCCATTTTAGATAAATGCGCATAACACTTTCTCATTGGATTTTCTAATATATATGGCTGTTCACTTTCTGAATCATTTAGCCTTAGCAAATTTTCTGTCAGGTAATTAGCATTTGCTCTACAGCACTCACTCTGTGGGTGGTACTACTTGTTCCTTGTTAAGAGTTCTTTCATATTTTAATCACTATTTTGCAACAACAGTCTGCAAGACAACAATTCACATCCTGCAGATTACAAGTGTTAATACCAATCAATTTATAAATATTTATGGTGTTACTGTCATTGGGCTTTGATAAGGCCACTATTTCGATGTGACTGTAGTATTGGTTTGGACTATATATTTCATGATGGTATAAATTATTTCCTCTGCTTCGAATGTACCGTGGTTTATCTATTATTTATGTGTGTCATCTTCCTCTGTAACCTTTTTAGAGGTCAACTCCATTTCAGCTCTCCTTACTACCTTTCCACGTTTCTATATACAATTACCACATTTCTTTACTCTGAACTCTATCTATATATTTATAGTTAAAATTCTCATTGTATTTGTCAGACTTTTTAATCTTTTTTCATTACTTCTGTAGAGTTTCACATCATCCATAAAAATAGGATGATTTATTTTCGTTTCTTTTCATTTCCCCCAACACTATCCATTTATTTTTTATATTTCGCAGAATACGAACCTTGGCACCAACCTTATTATGGAACAGTAGCGGCGAAAGTCTGTTACATTTAGAAAGGTTTCTTCTTTTAAGTCCGCTAGGCTTTTCATCCCTTGTTGTAAGCTGGGTTTTTTTCCATGATTCATTCTCTCTGAGAATATGTTCAGGACATTATCTGCTATTCTACGCGTCAAGTAATTGTTGTCCAAGAATGAGGTATCACCTGAAAAGACACACACGACAATTTGTCCACCATACTTTTTCCGTGTTTTATTATTTTGCAATATAAGGTAGTTAATGAGTATTTTTTTTTTTATCATTTGTGCCTCTTTTCAAGTCATTTTGTTCTTCGAAGTAGCAATTTATTTCTTTCAGGTTGGTTGTTCATTCATTCTGAAATAACTCCTGTCAAAATATTCCGCATTAGAGGGAAATATATGATACGTCAGGTGACATGCTATATCGGATGTAATCCATTCACAAATTGCAATACAGGAGTGCAATCCTTCAATTATTTCATCCCACGTCACTGAATATCATCTCTTGCAGGAACATTCCAATTGGCCAACATTCTATTATTTTATTTCCCATTCTTACTACATTCTTACTATATTTCCTTGCTTTTCCATTTTTATCCAACGTTTTCAATGTAATTTGTTCCTTTTACCAAATATCAGTTCAGTATAATCTCGTTCTCATATTCCCAGTGTTGATATGTGTCTCCTGTTCTCTTTATCGTATTATATTTTTCTGTGTAACGTTTTACTCTGGCATCATTTTTGTTTTTTCAAATTCTCAATAACTGTCTTCAACGCTTTTTATTTGATATTAATAAATGTTCCTCTCAGCCCAACTGGCTATTTATCTTTAAGTTACCAATTTCTTGGTCAATTCGACCCCATATTTCGCTTCTACACTTGATCTGAGTTTTTCACTCCATTTGTTCAAATTTTCAAACTAAGCATGTTTTCCACCACAATTGAAATTATTGCAATGAACGTGTCAGTTCTATGTTTATTGCGTAAATTTACGATAATACTTCCAGTACATACTTTGATACAAATTCAGTTCTTATACGTTTTAAATTTCATATATTTTGTCATTGTGCGGAAGATAATTCTCTCATCATTTCCTTTAGATGTTGTATACTTCATTTAACTTTGTGTGGTCAGATGACTCTGGGGTTTTGTTCATACTGATATCATTTTCAATATCGTTAACTTTTACGTCATTTGTTTCACCTACATCAAAATTATCAACTTCCTAATTTTTCTCAATTACGTCTTGCGCTTTTACAGGAATTTCATCCAAATTTCTTCTAAGGAGAATCTTGTCAAATATTTCTTCACTTAATTTGTCATATGTGGTCATATACGTTTTGACATTTATGTTACAACCGCATTACTAATTTCATATTGTAAACATTTGATTATGAAATCTTTTTCATCTGGTTGAACTACGTAATCGCATTACATTGCATGATTCATGTCGTCCACGTTTCATTTATTTCGTGTTTTCACTGAATGAATAAAAAAGGGATCATATATATATATATATATATATATATATATATATATATATAGATAGATATAAAGAATATGAGGGTTTTAATACACGGGTGATCTAAATGAATAGGTACGCTGCGTAAGTGCTATAGTTGGTCGATCGTTGGGTTCCAAGATCACAGCGAAGACTGCTTCTAAAAATCTGTGTTTTGGGTTTGTTTATAGCATGTATATATTACAATAGGTAGAAAATGAAAACCAAGGCAGAACGTGTATCTCATATCATTTAGAATAATTTAATTAAACAAAGATAAATTTTAAATCTTACAGCCCTTTCGTTGAAAAAGAAAAGGGGTTGGTTAGGAAGTCCGTGCACTATGTATACCGTCATCAGAGACAGGGTATGGATATTTTAGATAGGGAAGATTTAAATTGTACAAGGAATAAGATTCACAGTAAAATAGAAGAATAAAGAGTAAAAGTAGTTAGAAGAATATAGGCGAGAGAATAATCTTCACAGCACATCTTACTCCGGGGGATATGGATATTGGTCGGTACATCCGTGAATATACAGGAGGTTAGTTAAATAAAAGCATGTATCTCCACGGAAGCACCTTGTAAACTGTAAATCTTCCCCGTCTAACATATATTCATTATTTTTCTTTGATGACATAATACCAAGTGCTTGAGAGTTGAAGGAAGGATTGTGTATTACGCTAACTCTTCACCGAAGTGTTTCATGCGTCGAGCTCCCGTGTAGACTTAGGGTGATACGCAAGCATTGCTATATGAATGCGTTGCATGCTATCTGCATTACGCTAATGAAGTTCAAGACAATTTCTTCTTCAATTCTCATTTGAATTATTTACTACTGCTCTACAGTCAACTGCCTTTTTATTCTGAACCATATGTATATTAGATTCTAACGTAACTATATTAGTATCACTATGCTGAAAGAAAATATAGCCACTGCACACACTTTTTTTCTCTCCTTGTTATTTTCTGTGTCCCTTTCTGTAGAAGAGCGTAGGCTCGAAACGTAAAAGACTTTTTCTTTTCCTGAGCATTATACTAATACACCACCTGTCTTCGTCCTTTGTTGTTGTTTTTTTCGTAAACTCTCCCTATATACATATGCGAGGTATTGGTATCCAAAAAACGCACGGTGGTAGGTAACGCTATGTAAGCTATTGTAGGAATGTAGTTAAACTCTCGGTTCGGTAATGATACAAATGAGAAGTTTAATACGGGTCTTTCAGGAGCATGTATATGTTAGATATATATGAGGCAACAAAGCCAAGGCTGTGTAGAGATTTCAGGACCTTTATAAAGAGAACGGTATCTATTTTTTTTTCATTCGCAAAATATGCATGTTTTTTTTAAAAAAGAAGTAAGAAATCTAAAAATCGGTTATAATAATGTAGGCTTCCGGTCTCATTACTATGAAGGTATGATGTTTTTGAGAAAAACAAACTGGCGGAAAAAGTTACAGAGGTTTAAAAATCGAAAACTTTCTCTAGTTTTAGCTAATAGCGAGACTGAAATTTTCTGTGTTTAGCGGAGCGGTGACAAATTTAAGGTTGTACGCTGTAAAATTAATAGATTAGCGTCTGTGGTATGACCTGTCCATTCTAGGTTTGTAAATAAACAGAAATACTTAATAAATTCAACATAGGTAATCTTACGATGTCTTTTGTCTCTTCATTGTATCTCTTTATAAAATTTTTAGAATGTGTTATATCAATATATTTGTCTGCATGTGTTTCCTTTATGCGTATTTCAGTATTATGTATACCTGTCATGTTTTGTGTACATCATTAATATGTAATTGTATGTGGATGTATGTATTCATATAGAAGTTTATATATATACATTCTTCTGTGTGTGAATGTGTGTGTTTGAATGGGGCGTCTATCTCCAAAACGTTTTCGTGCTTGTATTTTAAACTACGATAAGAATGACATATATGACATGAACAATATGAAAAAAATACTAACAGTAAAAGCACAGGAAAATGCTAACACACAGAAGCACAGTAAAATATGTAATATACTGACACACAGAAAAATTAAAACTAAAATCGCGAGTGAAAGATTCTCGTGCTGTCAAGAATCAACTTTATAAAATCAACATAGAAAAACGTGCGTCACAGACAACAGTTAAGTGAACCACGAAGTCGCAGACAACAGTGGAGTGAACCAAAACACAGCGTCCGGTTGTCATAGTAACATGCTGCTAATGCCACACTGACTGTTGATTGGTTAAATTTACCAAGATTTAATTCCAAATAACATCAGATTCTTTCACTTACGAGATAAAATTGATCGCAATAAAAATTCAGGGTTGTATCGATACACTAAAATTTAAAGCAAAATTAAAGGGGGCTCATTTTGCGAATGAGAAAGACTAGATCCCGCAAAAGTTAGCCTTACAGCTGTTTCTGGGATATTAGGTATATTCCTTCATCAGCAAAGTGGTGTTTAGAAGTGGTATAAATGCTTCCTGTCCGTGGTATGTAAATTCCAATAGGTGTTCATATTTTGTCATCACAAATGGAAAGTGTGGAGACATAGATTCCATATGCTGTTTAAGCATAGGGGCCTCGTGGTGTGAATGTAAATTTGAGATTATATTGATAGTATTAAGGAGATAGAGAGGGGAGAAAAGATGTGTATGTTAAAATGACGAGAGGGGTCGAAGGAAAAGATGAGAAAAGAAGGAAAGAAAGAGGAAGAGAAAATGAAAAATGTGTAAGGATGTGTACAATAAAAGTAAAAAGGAGAAATGGAGAAAAGAGTGTTATTTGGTGGTCAAGATATTAAAATGTGTTGGGAGAGGTGTAGGAGACGGGAAGGAAGAGATAATGTAATTAATGAATATGTGTGAGGTGTGTGAGGTGAGGTCATATCTTTGCATGGCATTAAGGGATGCGTACAGAAAAAGGGTTCTTCTAATATGAGTAGTAAACTACAAAAGGGAAGGGAAGGATGCTAAGTATAGTCAAGTTCCCATAAATAGAAATATTTGTTTATTCTACTGGCTAATGTGATAGGATGGGTATAGGAATCGGAGAGAAAGAAAGAAGTGTCTATTGATAAACGCACGCATACATGTACATATGTGTGTGTATGCATTATTATACAGTCCGGCGAACTTGTGAATTTAAAACTTTAAGCATTCATATATATACACATACGCACGCATACATATGCACGCACATACTTATATACACACACGCATGCATGCACGCACAGGCACACACAAGCATATATATACATTTACATACATATATATATATGAATATACACGCATATATGCACGCGTACATATACATATACGCACACACATGCGTACGTATATACACGCATACATTCACATACGTACACATATGCATGCCCATATTTGTAGTATTAAACAACAAAGACTTGAGAGTTAAAAATACTTGGTTGCAAGTACCTAGGGGCTCGTTATATACATTTTGTAGTATTGAAGAGCTGTGTTTTAATATGTGGAATGTCACTTTTAGGCGTAAGTTACAGGCTGAGTGTTGACCTTAGTATGGAAGCCATGAATCTATTATAGACCTCAACAAGCTGTAAGGAAAATTTCTACTTTCGAGATGATGTATGTGACTCACGAGTCGTTGTGGCTTTACTGTCTTGCTCGTACTGAAAGAATTGAGATGCGCAGCATAACGATGCTTCAAATTTATAGTTGATACTATTTATATATATATATATATATATATATATATATATATATATATATATATATATAATTACTTTAGACCTTCTGCAATGGGGTTGTAGAGGACAAATGGTCCCAGGACGGCATTTACATGGTAGCGTATTGCGGGGATTATTCTCAGGAATGGAGGGGATAATTTTGTCAGAGAAGAGGTTATAGATGGGGGTAGATTGGTGTGTGTTATTAACATTATGATTACTATTATCATTAATATTCCTATCGTTGTTGTTATTTATCATATCTGTAATAGTGGTGGAAGCAGTGTTAGTAGTATTCTGATTATTGTTAGTGGGATTGGTAGGGATTCTGTTGAGGTCTAAAGTATTGGCTTCGGAATTGGAGCTATGGATATGTTGGACGTTCGTGTTTTCAGAGTTGTCACAATGTACATTTTGGTAATAGAAAGGCGTCATCTCTGTACAGTCATCCCTTGATATCATAGAAATGTATTTGGAGCTCTTGGTGTATGTATAGTCCGACGAAGGCGTCGACTTGGGTGGAGACGGATGATCGCGTAGTATTGTCAAATAATTTGTTATGGATGTTCTTATACTTAGAGCGGTTGGCTCGGCACCAACTAACATTCCTTGTTTCATTTTTTTTGTTTTTTTGTTTTTTCACTATCTTAATCATTTATCATTTTCTCTTGTTTTCATTTTCTCTTCCTCCTTTTTTCCTTCTTCCTTTCTCAACTTTTCCTTTGACCGCTCTCGTCATTGTAACATACACATCTCTTCTCCCATCTCTATCCACTTAATGCATTCTCAAATTTTCATTCACACCACAAGACCTCTTTGAATGAACAGAACATGGAATCTATGTCTCCCCACTTTCCATTTGCGATGACAAAATATGAATTCCTATTGGAATTTACATACCATGGACAGGAAGCATTTATACCACTTCTACAAACCACTTTCCTTCAATAAAGCAACTGTAAATATAACATTTTTATACACTTTTATTTCTACATTTATTCTCCTATTTCCCAATATACTTCTTTACAAAATAACTCCTGCATCGAACTATAATATTTCCCTCTTATTAACCATCTCACATTGTCTCTTATAAAAGGATATCTCTAATATCACAGAAACAGCTGTAAGACTAACTTTCTCTTTATAAATGTCCTGAAGTTTCTACACAGCCTTGACTTTGTAGCCTCATTTTATTTAACACACACGCACACGCGCGCACACACACAACCACACACATACACACACACACACACACACGCACACACATATATATATATTATTTTGGTTTACGAGTTTTAGCTTTACGAGGGATTCCTGGAATAAATTAACTCGTATATTGATATATTACTGTATGTATATGTGTGTGAATGTGTGTTTGCCTCTGTTTGTATTTATACATAGTAAAAATTATTTGTAAATATAATGTGACAGTGCTGTGTTGCACAGCCAGCCGGGGATTATGTTTCTTGTGGATAAATAACAATAACATTGCTGACTCTTTTTAAACGACAGTGATTCGTGACTGCCGTTGTGAAAATGGTGCCCTTCAAAATAGTGGCTTTCTAAATACGAAGTTTCAAAGTAAAATAAGGAACATTTTATAGGATGCACAACAAATTATATCTTAAACCTGACGAAGAAATTACACATAAGTTACATTATACTGAATCCCTTTTTATTTCCGATCAAACACTACATATAAGTTCCTTAAGCAAAAGTTTTATGAGTTTAGCCAGTCTTGCAGTAAAACATATTTCTGGGACATGTGTGACATTAAAGTGAAGCTTTATTTCCAATGTAACTCAACTCTTTTTTAAAAATTGTGATACAATCAAGCAGGAATCGTATAAAACAAAAAGTTACTCACTTTTATATTAGTATTTATAAGTTTATTGCATCATTAAATGTACTATTTTAGTTATTAAATATTTTTCTACTGATTGTATGTAAAGCTACAGTTATATATTCTAATTCGCGAGATGAAAGTGATTTATCTTCAGCAACAGAAAATGAATTTTAATCTTCAAACGTTAGTTTTGTTTTAAACTCTAGAAGCCTTCGATGATTTAATAAGAAGAAAAACACATTACGTTTATCAGTGAATGAAAGTTTACCATTTATCTGGCTACATTACAAAACGCAAATTCCACAAAAATTCCTGTGTAAATGAAATGAAAAATATCTCATTAAAAGTACATTTGGGTAAATATAATCGAGTTGTATTTGATGTATTTGAATTACATACACACACACACACACACACACACACACACACACACATATATATATATATATATATATATATATATATATATACAAATTCAAATACATCAAATGAAAATCGCACACACACACACAGAAGCGTGTGCAAGTATATTTGTATATATAAATATATATACATATTTGTGTGTGCGCGTGCGTATGCGTGGGTGTATGTGTATGTGTTGGTATACAAACTACTTTTATATGTTTTGTATATGTTATGAAAGCATGGAGAATTAATAAAACAATTATAATCGAAAAGACATAGAGAACATTCTTACAGCAAAATTTCTCTCTAGCTTCTTAAACATTTAATTTCATTTAGAAATTGATATATTTACCAAACAGGAATAAAACGAATTTAACCCACCAAGATTATATACTTTCCATTTGCTATTCATTGTTATTTTGTTTATTGCGTTTAGCAATATTGTTATGATAGGAAAAATAAATAACATTAATTTTCAGTCTGGTGTCACCTGTTTGAAAACGTATTCATAACAAATTTTTATTTCTATTAAATTGACGGTTCATCATTTCTTCATTGAAATTCATTAAAATATGGATCTTCTTCTACTACTTTAAAAGAAAAATATAATGATTTAGAAATATCAATAGATATTGGTTACAGGAAAATTATCGAGAAAGGCTATTGATTTGAGAATCTAGGAATTATATGTCTAAATTTGGATTAGTTTGATGTATTTACATACGACTGATCTGTGGAATATAAGTGATTATATGACTGAAACTGAGGCACAACAGATGATAAATAATTTTGTAATATTTATAAGCAGATACCAAATTTTATTGTGACCATAACTAATTTGTCCTAAATGCTTTAGTCAAGTGCTAATTCCAATATTTCTTGCATCACATGAACGCGTATGCATTCCAAGAAGATTCATTTCATTACCTCTGCATTTCCGTGTCTGAAACCCAAATGTTGTGAGAAATTGATTGAATATATTGTAAGGATATAACCAAAAGTGTTATATATATATATATATATATATATATAATCTGATATTCTCTAGTATTTACTGATGAATTATGACACGTCCTTTGTTATGTGAATAAAATTGTTCTTGAAAAGACTGCTTGTTTCAGGTATTATCTTATCAATACTATTTTTGTATTCGGTAATACATAAAAAATTTAGCAGTTGTCCAGTGAAATTTAATCTTTGAATTCAATGCCAAATGGTCGGTATCTAGAACTTTATATGCATTTCGGTTAGGGATTTGTAAGTGCGACATTACACACAGTGCATGCAGAAAGCAAATCTATGCATATGATGGTTAATGACTCTGCTAGATGTCGCTCCACGATGATCATTTAAGTTCTTTCTTCCAATCCAGTATTACTTTGTCTGGAGGTTACTCTCTCTGGCAATTTTAAAATATGCCTAGATTATAGAATTTGCATTAGCTAACAAATACATAATGATGAACAAATACATAATGATGAACCTCCGTAAGCTATTGAAAATAAAAGTCTAATAATTATTCTGCTGTTCGAAACGTATACTCTGCAAGACTCTCAGACATGATTTCCTTGCAAAGAATGCAGTTTCAGAACAGGAATCGAAATTTCTCACAAATGTCTAGCTATTGCTTAGTTTGCGCGCAATTCCAGATTTGAAATGCACTGGACAAATGTACTTATACATATACATATATATATGTGTGTGTGTGTGTGTGTGTGTATACATGTATGTATATATACAGATAGATACATACAAACATACATATAAATAATTAATCAATATCACGCTGGTCAAAGACTAATAATAAAATTGAGATCGTTAAAAGGCAATGCACGGAATTAAAATGAAATACGCGTTTAAAATTCAGCTGGCTAATTTAACAACTTAAAAAAACATGTTCTTTCATTAAACAAGAGTTCATTCGAAAGTACAAGCCCAATTCCTACTGACATTCTATGAAATTGAAATTTATGTGTAATTGTTAGAAAGAAAAAAAAGCAATAATAATTCAGTAGTAGTTAATTGGTAACTGATAATCGAAACCACTGAATTCGATTCCCCTATTTTTTAAACAAATATGTATTGCTTTTGATTAGGTTTACCCCACATTATTTTTTATGTATCTAATGTGTTGTATTTTCGTACCAATCATTCATTCATTTTGTAACCTTTTTATTCTTCAATCATAATAGTCAGCTATTGAGCAAATTAGAAACTCTCTCGAGTCAGTAAACCTGGGGAAAGAAACATGTTATTCGAATTGCGAATTACCCGTATCTTATCGCAATAAAACAGCCATGTAACATATTGAATTTTTACCAGCCTACTGCATCAGGCTGCTAATTAATAATAATCTTTAGGCACATTTGCCTTTTTTCCCCACGAATGGATCAGAAGGTAAATATTTTGATTTATGAAGGAGAATAACCGTTGCCAAAACATTAGATTCATTTCAGCAACAGAATCAGCAATTTACTTCTTTACTATTGAAGCAATTTTATTTGTCGTTTAAACTGTTTGTTGCATTATATATTCTTCGTATACATGTTTTATAAAGTTTCTTGAATATGTTCATTCCATTCTTCGGTCAGATTTACTTTTAATCGTTCGTCGGGACAACTTCTTGCCAATTGCATGTCGATAAATATTGACATGTTTCAAGACAACACATGTTGTTGCGCACATAACGCTAATTGTAATAGCCGTACGCTTTACGCAAACATGCATTTACGATATTTCGAGGGAAACGGGTGATTATTGTGGTAAGACGTTAACGATTAATTTAATTGCTTTTTATAGCTAATAAAGTAATTCATCAAATATTTTTAATGACGTCAATGTCAAATTTCTTTAAATCTTATTATTTGTCTTAATCTTTAGGCGATTTTATAGCTTTTTGTATAAAATATATATATTTACATACTGAGGCATTTTATGCTACATCTACATGTTTTGCATGTCAATTTGATTATTTCCCGAAAAGGAATAAAGATTCAGTAACGGTCAGTGTTTGATTGTTCTAAGTATAACTGTGCAGTCGAAATTCTGAATTTTTGGCCTGCTCACAATGGCATTTTACTAGAACAACAGAGATTACTAAAGTTAAAATAAATTGTTTAGAACCATACAGCAAAAGCGATGCGTTACTATGTCATTTTCTAATTCATATATAGACTGATTAATGGGGCTAGCAGGCAGAATGTTTAGTACCCCAGGTCAATTGCTTACCGGCATCTCGTTTACCTGTACGTCTTGAGTTCAAATTTTACTGGGATCGACTATACATTTCATCCTTTCGATACCAGTAAAACAAGTACCAGTTAAATAATGGGTCTATTTAATCGATTTAGCCCCTCCTCCAAACTTACTTGCATTGTGTCAAAATTTGAAACCGATATGTTAGCTGATTAAAATGCCCACGATATTAAGAGCTGTATAAGTATAATTAGGTGGTATTTGATCATTTTTATTGCTAGTAACGAATATTGCAGGAAACTTATTTACCTTGTTTTATAATTGCATTTAGTGAGTGAAAATTAGTATACTAAATTGTATCAAATTGCTCGTAAACTTCTGTCTCTCACTCCTACACAGAGTTGTGTATACGAGAGAGTATATGTGTATGTTTTCGCGTGCGCGTAGGTGTACGTATGCCTGTGTAGTTCTACGACATCTTAGCTGTGACACTAACCAATTGGTATAAATCAATGTATTTAGAATGTATTGTATTAATAAGCTCGGTTGTCGAGGAAGTGCGAAAACATTGACGTCGTCTGATGCGAGTGATTTTATGACCCAGAAAGAAAATAGAGTATATAAACACAAAGCATAATACCAAAGTTAACAAGATTTAAACAAACAACATTTGCATACAACTGTTTTGTCTATAAGGAAATGTGAACAGTGAAGTTAGTGATGAAGCAATGTCAATGAGAATAATTATCTAGAAACATTGTGCACTGAAAGATCCAAGAACCCTGTTCACACATTGATAGTCAAAGATATAATCTAATAAACACGCTCGCAATCATCCACGCACATACCTAGATACACACGGATATATATATATATATATATATATATATATATATATATATATATGCATATAGCTAATTCACTCACGCTTTTATTTAGAGAAGATTAATAAGCATACTTCACATTAAGTCGGTTGTGTTATTTTTCACTTTAAATATACCTATCCTCTGTGTAACCATCTATACGTCTTTCTTGAACACTAACGATTTTCTTCATCGCAAGATGCATTATTCTTCTGATATTTATGTGTTCCTAAGTCACCTAGTTCCGTATATGTCTGTTTATTTCCGTGTGCTTAAATGACATTAGTTGAATAGTTGCTGTTAGTGTACATGATATGGTATATATTCGCTGTGTACGTTTCAAATTATTTTATACTTGTTTGTGACTTCTTTATATATTTGTTTCTAAAAGTATTTCGTTGTTGATATCGGGAAAACGATAATAATCTTCCTCGGCACAAAAATGCTAATTGCTTGTTTTGGGTGTATTACATGAGAGTTTTTAGCATTAATGTTTAGTGTTTACATTAAATTACAATGCATATGCACACATTGTTGTAGAAAGATGTTACAGTATTATGCGTATACACACATCACAAACACACACGCATGCACACACACACACCACACACACACACACATATATATATATATATATATATATATACACGCACACACACACACATATATACATATATATAGAGAGACAGACAGACAGACAGAGACAAAGGGAGATGAGAATGAGAGAGGGAGAGAATATACAAGGTTCGTCACTTGAAGTAATATTATAGGTATGCATTACCTACCCCAAAACTGTGGCCTGCACTACATATGAAAGATGAGATGCTGAAGCTGCCTATCAAAGGTGGGTAGAAATGGTTTCTTCTTGGGCGGATGGATAATGGTTAAAATTGAAAACGAGAAAGCAAAACATTTCGGCATCACTGGAAATACATTGAATTTAAATAGAGAATATAACCATAAAGCTGAGTAGTTATGATTAAAAAAAAAGTCTGTTACAGCTTTTTTCTAGAAAAGCCACGTAGGTGAATCATAATAATGGGTAAGGAATTAAGCTAAGTGTTCTGTCATATGAGAGATAGGAGTAAGAACATATAGAAATTATGAATATCCCTGAAGCAAATATACCAATTTATGCACCCATATACATTTATATATTATGTGTGAGTTAGTGTGCGCGTATGTGAACGTGTCTGTGTGAAAGTGCATATGCATCCATGTCTGAGATTTTACATTAACTTAGTTTAATTGTTCTCCAATTATGCCCAATTTTTTTTATAAAGAGGCCCGCAATTGCCTTTTAATTTTACATGATTTGTCTTCTTCAAGTGTGGTATTTTAAGTTTAGAACACGTCGTCAATAATTGGATATCCTAACATATTATAATTCATCGGAATCAATTCAGTGCATTGAAGCTGTAAACGCCTACATTGAAATTGGATGCGTTTAATTGTTATTTCCTAACAAAAGCTATTTATATTTATTTAACGTTGTTTTTCTTTACAAGGAAAAATCTCTGCTGCTTTTTTTCGTATAAAATGGAAACCAAAGAGAGGCCAGTGATAGAAAATTCATACTTTACAGATCACTTGTGCTTTCTAATCAATTTAAGGTACCCTCATTGTGTTTTTTATACCCCTTCATTGTCTGATATACAAATTCCATCATTCTTCTGTGGAGTCTCAAATCGATTAGGCCTTATACGCTGCTAAAATGTAGTATTCTATCTTCCAAAATTCAATCAATATAGCACAGAAGACCTCAGCTGACCCGTGTGATTAATTTAAAGCTGCATTTTTGGATTTTTTCAAACAATTAACTGGAGAAACAAAATTAAAAAAGAAATGGGACGACGTAGAGGAGAATCATTTCTATTACTGAATCAATTCCCAGCAGCTATCTGCTACACGTCGTAGTAGTAGTAGGACAAGACGCTCAACCTAGGAGTGAAATAAATATTTTTAATCTAATTTCCTTATTCATTCTAATTATTTGCATAATGTTTTGCAGGAAATACTAACACGATTGAAATTGTTTTCCTCCTCCTTTGAATAATAAGTGTTTTACGCTTGTTCTTAAGACGGTGTATTGGGAGAATTGCTAAGGCTTCGAGCAATATGTTTTATGGTATGTGTTAACGAAATTTTACATTATAAGTTCAAACTTAACCTCGTCAACTCTTCATTTTTATTCTTCTTAAATCGATAAAATAATCTAAGAGTCAAGTACTGATGTCAAATATAATTGACAGTAGCCTCTTCTTCTTTTACTTATATTCCTTACGAAAGAAGAACGCCCAGGATAATAAGGCATGAAATGGAATAGTCTAATCGCATGTCTTTCAAACTCACAAAAGAGATGGGAAAAAGAAAATCGTGATAACAGGGAATAAATTATTCTAGAGAACAACCGCATATCTCGGCGAAACTGAGTATATGGAAACAAAATGTGTGTGTAAATATGTATGTTTGTATTTATATATATATATACGTGTATGTGTATATAGTATATATATATATATATATATATGCGTGTGTGTATATAGTATATATATATATATATATATGCGTGTGTGTATATAGTACATATATATATATATATATATATGTGTGTGTGTGTGTGTGTGTGTATGATATATATATATATATATCAAAGGTTAACTGTGTTAGAGGTTAAAATAACCATCGTAGGGATATAATTAGCCATTACCCTAACGATATATTACCCATGTTCAACCATGGACATACATATGCAAGCATATTATGCTCATAAGTTATAGGTAAATATACGTATAACCATGAGTTTATGCAAAATCAAAATTTAAAGAGCCAAATATTGGAGAGTCACGAAAAAAGAATCCAGTATATGGCGTAAATTTGTTGGTGTCAAGAAGGATAACCAGCTCTTGGAATGATAGGAAAGCAGACAGAGAAGAACAATGCACTCGTCTAAACTACGCGGCAAATCGCCCAACGAAAGCTATCAGGGAACATACGTAGTAAATCATGATGGTGGATTTTGAATTAGTTTATATTCTGCAATGATAATGTGTAGAATTAAATATCATTTATTGTTTATAAGTTTCCATTATTAATAATTTCCACTCTTACATTAATAAAATCATCATCTAATATGCCGTTTAAATGTCATTATTAGAATGAAAATAAACGATTCTTTCAGGGGAGACAGTTTATGGCAGTCTGCACTCAGTGTAAAATAGACATTTGTTAACTGTTGTTAGTATCATCTTTCAGACAGATCTTTTGTAGATCGTGGATAGTAAAGAGTTGCAAAGCACAGATTTTGTAATTGTTTATACGAAATATATTTATCGATTAACCTATCAAAAGCTTGATGTAATACTAGCTATACAGAATCAGAGTAACAATGCTTAAGAATACTTTGTACTATATTACCCCTCAACAAAATATACTTTACTATTGCAACTATAGCGATGACACGCATTAATAGCTATAATAATTTGTACATTTCTCATGTCAGGTAAATTTCATCTTATATTATAAACCTGGTTTTAATACATGTAACATAATGCAGTAAACTATAATGTGCTATACACTTTGCATCGTAAAGTAAAAAATATTAATTACTGCTGTAATTTCTATTGAATATATTCTTTGGGAAAATCGGTCATATATATATAGAAAAACTTCTTTCATATCTTCTTCTTCTCCTCCTCCTCCTCCTTCTTCTTTTTCTTCTTCTTCTTCTTCTACTACTACTACTTCTACTACTACTACTACTACTACTACTACTACTACTACTACTACTACTTCGTCGTCTTATTTTCTGTCTTCTTCTTCTTCTTCTTCTTCTTCTTCTTCTTCTCCGCCTTCTTCATTTTCTTCTTGTTATTATCGTTGTTTTGTTGTTGTTGATGTTGTTGTTGGTGTTGTTATTTTAAAATACAATCAGAGTTTAATATCAGCTTTTATTCATCACTCAAAATAATTTCTTTTCGAATCTAATTGAATAGAGTTGTATTAAATATAATTAGATATCAAATTTGAGAAGGAATAATCTAGGAGATCCAACTGAGAAATATTTTAAAGAATTAGATTGCAAGAAATGGTGTTATTACGAATATTAATATTGTAAGATAATTCATTGTTACGTCATGAATATCATCATAAATGATTGCAAACAACGTTTTATTCGTGCATGACGTCATTTAGTTTGATAATTCATTCTATGTCAATTATATTTGTTTGCTCACTGTTCAGTATCAGTGGAGTTTATTTAATATGCACAGCTGAACGATCCATTCAAATAACAGGCTTCAGTTTTAAATTTGCAGAATGAAGTGTGAGAAGAACTTGAATTTACGGATGCACGGACTCATCATAATTGTTTTTTTTTTTTTATGTACGAAAATTGAAGAATGGAAAACAGTACAATAAATATATATACTTGTTTGATTGATACAGAAACAGGAACAAATAAGCAGTATGTACAAATATATAGGGAGATATCACAAGCAAGGTATTGCTTATAGACATACGAGAAACCGAAATATTTAGGCGATTGATTGACCAGTTTAAAATACACATATTCGTAAAGCGATTAAATCTGGGCTTTCTCTACAGTAAATTACAATGTTCCACTAAATTTATTCTACAATAGTTTGTCACAATTAGATGTGTTATAATCAGCATCAATTAAATCATTTTTCACTTACTTTAGAATACTTCAACTGTATTAGTAATATTGGTAATATAATATTTAAATTCATAATTTGAAAGAAATTATACCTAATACAAAAACAAGTATTGTATATTCGTATGAGAAACAAAAGAGTATATAATTAAGATTCCATATATGTGCGTGGCGTGTGTATATGTGTTTCTGCGTGCGTGAATGTATGTCTGTGTGTGATTGCGCTTGTCTGTGTGTGTACGTGCATGCGTTCCTACGTTCGTTTGTGTATGTATGGAAAATATATAGTGCAATAGAAATGTAACCGGTATTTAAAATCTCGCACAAATTCCTATAAAGCAATAGCGAAAAAAGAAACAGGACTCCAAATAAAGAGTAGCAAATTATATGAAAATTAGTTATACAAAAGAATCCAGTAGAAAAGCATGTATTAAGCTTCAACTCATGCAATGAATTTCGAATAATATAAATTGGAAAATCAGAATATAGCTTTTAATTAATGGCCGTGTCGCTTTTTTATTTAGGTTACGAACTTCGTTCATGTTGCTAGACTCTTTGCATACTAAATGTATTGGAGCGCCATGAAATATACAGTAAATAGCCGTACATCACATCTATTAGAAAGGTATTTGGAACCATATATTACTCGAAAGCTCACTTGCCTACCCTTCATTTGACGCGCCGTTTCCTTAGAAATTTAACATATACCTTTACGTAACTCATATACATAGCAAGTTTAACTTAATAGCGTCTCACTTGCGTATATTGATCATGTGTCCCGAGCGGCGGCTTTCCCCAGCAGCACTGATTTTTTCCTATATATCAGAGGAGAGAGTGAGAGAGAGAGAGAGAGAGAGAGAGAGAGAGAGAGAGAGAGTTAATCAAGGTATGTGATGTGAAATACATCATTGAAAAGGTTTAAGAAATACGAACTGGCTTTAACATTCTTGAGAACACTGCGGTGCAGATTTACGCCTCACACTTTTGTATATTTTATCTTTTAACAGAGCCTGTCTATGAAAGATTTTATTCCATTCAGTAACCATAATACCATACCTATCAACTGTATATCTATTAGGTTGTTCCGAAAATAATGGCCGATTTCAGAAACAAATTTATTCTGCAAAAGCTAACAACAGAAATTTATTGATAATTTAAATTATGAGCCCTGAACATCTATGCACTTCTGCCATTGATCAACGAAATTATCTATGTTTTTTGATAAAAGCTCTTTGGCATTGATGCTAAGAAATCTTTGAAAGATGATCCCACCTCTAGTTTGAAGCTGAAAGTCTTATCACTTAAAAACCGTGTTAAAATGCTTGCAAAAATGGTCGTCATTGGGTGAAAGATGAGGAGAATATGGGGGATGTAGCAAAATCGCGTATCTCAAGTTTGTGAGTTTCTGCAGCGTCATTCGTGCAACATGTGGCTTTGCATTATTATGCAGCAGAATTGGGCCACGTAGGTCTCAATTTTTGCAAGTGAGCATGCATTTTAGCGAGTTGATTGCAGTAAACCTCTGTTGTAATGCTCCGATTGGCTTCCAGAAATCTGTAATGGACAACGCCAAATGCAGACCACAAGACAGTCACCAAATTCTTTTGCTGATGCAAATTTAGTGGGCTCATCATCATCAAGTCACTGACCTGATCGTTTACGGTTATGATAGAGTATTCACTTTTCGTCCCAAGTGATTATTCGGTCAAGAAAAAGATCATTCTCCCAGAAAGAGAATCAAGCACACTTCAAAACACCGAACGTTTTGATTTTATTGAGCACATGCGGTACCCATTTATTGAGCTTTTTCAAGACTACATGACCGTCCTCTACCTTCTTCAAAGTCAATGATCTGAAACCACTTTCTTACTGTGCGATACACTCTGGGACCCCCTCTCCATGCTCTGTTGATATTGGCAGCATTTTGCGAGGCATTGTACCCAAGCTTGGACTCATGTAAATAAAGTGTTCATAATTAAGGTAGCCTATGCTTCAAGAATGCTTTCTACCTGAAATAAGTAGATTATTAAAGTGCATACGTCAGTTATTAAATATGTCCAAAATTCACCTACCGAGAGCAGCCATTATTTTCGGAACAACCTTATATTTGTAAATGCATTTATACTTATATATACATACATACACGCACGCGCACGCACACACGCACACACACACACACACAACACACACACACACACACTATTACACACACTAACAAATGCGAAACTTTACAAAACAACCACGAAACCAACGGTTGTAAAATGTGGACGCCCGAACTGTGGAACCTGCCCCAACTAGCTTGAAGGCTCGGATTTCCTTTTAAAACAAGGACAGAGGTTCACAATTAAGACTAATTTCAGCTGTGCCTCTGAGAATCTAATTTATGTAATTACCTGCTCGGGTTACGGTCATCAGTACACTGGACAAACAACTTTATCTTTGAGAAAGAGAATTACTCTGCATAAGGAACAAATCTGTTTCCCGCAATACAGACAAATTCGTCTCAGTGAACACATAGAAAAATGTGCAGGTAACATCAAACCAAATTTCACAGTCTTCCCTTTCTACCAGTGCAAGACGCAATCTCTCAACTAGAACGCTTAAATAAAGAAACTTTTTTCATTGAAAAATACAAATCACGTCTTAATATGCACGCATAACCAACTTTTAAATTTTTACATATTACATCACTGTACATAAATCCCCTACTAAACAAGGGCTTTTTAAAAAACCTGTCTCATTTCTGTACACATATTTATTCCTCACCAATTATCAAAACCTGAACAGTTATCTTCCTTACACACAACAATAACAATAATAACAACCAATTACCTCCCTTTATTTGTCTACTTGTGAAGTCATTCACTCGTGAATTTCATCAGACACAACATGGACCAAACTTCGTCTTAAGAAAAAATATATATACAAATAAATTAAACATTATATCATGAATAGCGATAGCGAAACCGGTCCATATATTAAAAATTATATTAAAACCATGTAAATGTGCGTATTTTCCTTTTTTAATTTCTTATATACATTACAACCCACCACCTGGGGACAACCGAAATTCCTCTTTTCTGTTACTACTATATATATATATATAATATATATATATATATATATATATATATACATATATATATATATGCTAAAAAGAAGATGAAACTACAGTACAGGAATAGCTGAGATGGTAAACGTTTTTAATTTTCACTCCATATCATGAATTTATCCCATTCTTGTGTATCTAGCACTTGCTTCTTTATTTGGAACCCTTTTAATGTATTTATATATGAATAACGTATGTTCTAATGACTAATTCGTCTTTTGTGCTAGGTCACTGGTAATAAGAATTTATTTTTATTACCCTATTTACTATGTTATATATATATATATATATGTGTGTGTGTGTGTGTGTGTGTGTGTGTACGTATGTGCGTGCATGTGTGTTTTGATGAGAATGCGTGCTCCTTTATTATGTTTTTTATATGTTTAAATTCATCCATTACACATGGATCATTCTGCATGTGTGTATGGGTATGTGCACGCGTATTTCGATTTAATTGATATATATATATTTCTCCGTCATATATTCTTCTTTGTTTTCTCTTTTCGTTTTTGTTTTTGCAATTGCCTCCCCTACCCCTGGCCAATTATTTGAGTGGAGAAATTTATTTGAACACACCGGCCTACAATGTCTTTGATCGCTGTGTCTCTCTAAATAAATCTCTTTGGTTTTCTCTCTGCTTTTACTCTCAAACATAGTCTTTTTCATCGGCTGAAACCAGATATTAAGATACAAATATATAAACAAGCAGAATTATTCTTGAGTGCTTGAGAATTTCCTTTTGGAACAATAAAGTTATTGTTCTGTGTACGACACAATGAACAAGGATTTAAGTTTTAACTGAATTCTTTCTGAATATGATATTGGTGGACACAAAGGAGAACCCTTTCTATGTAAACCCACCTTGGGTATATGCTGGTGCATATGTTTGGTCCATTCTGTAAGAATTAAAAGGCTTGTGATATGATATGTTTCTTAAGAATTACATTTGAAAGTTTGTATCACCTGGTCAATGGTGTTATTACAATCATTTCTAATTCTCGAGTAGTGCCATGATCGTTTAGTTGGAATCAATAAACATCATTTCTCTTCTTCATCAACTCTGATACAAAATTCTTTAAAAAATAATGATCGATTTATTAGTTGTAAGCTTTTTCATAAATATAACGCTTATTTTATTTAGATAAAAAAAGTAAATGGAATGTATGCATAATTTTAAATGAACAAGAAATAAAAAATAATTAATGAAATATATTTGAAAGGTCACTAGAATATTCATTTACTTTTGTTTTATTTTCATGTTACCACCATTTTGTTTCATCACAACTACTTGTAAGCCCCATATTCACATTTTGTTTCAATTTTGTAGAACGACAGGAGAATAATTAATAATAATCCAAGAAATATATTTGATTTATTTTTATTTATAAGGTTTGGTTCCGTTTCAATTGAATTTAGTGTTTTGATATTTCAAAACTACTATAATCGATAAAGTTTGTTATGTTTCATGGTGTGAGTATTTTCGAAAACATAAATGAAATTAGTATCGGTAGCTAGATCAATACCAGATAAACTTTTGCCTGCAAACTTAGCTCATCGTGAAATTTTACGGAATATAATTGAAAAATTCAAAGTCATCATTAGTTTCTTCTGCTAAAGATACATTATTAGCTTTGAACTGGTATAACAGATATCAAAGTTATTGCAAATGAATAGGTCGTTTTTAAATATGGTGTGGAAACCTAAATCTTATATATTCCCCTATAGACATTATTGGCTACATGTTACGTATGCGCAGCTGAAAATTTGCGCGTACTATTTTTTAATAATCTAATTTCCGACTTCTTATTCCCAATATTTTTACATTTCCTTTAATATAATCAATATTTGCGATCTACATCCGCTCCACTCATTATAGAGGATGGCGTTATGAGGTATGCTTGTTAACAGGGGAAATCGGAAATGTAAAACAATTTTAAGACTCTTTCTTTAGAAATTGCCTTTCATCATGCTAGGAACGGTAACAATTGTAACAGATATGCGAATCTATTCATTAAACAATAAACCTTGCTTACAAATCCTATTTTGCAGAACTCAAAACGAACGTAAAAACGCCTCCCTTCCTGATACACATTTTAAGAATTACATTAATGATTTTTATGTCGATTCATTCCATAAAGGATTACATCAATGTCTGGCTGTTTCCTTTGATATAAATATACTGGCAATTGGTAGGTAGGATAAACAGTAGAATGGTACCATAAATTTGTTAGAATATGTAATTTTGTACTTAGACATGCTGATTTCCAATTACAGCAAATAATGCTTATCATCAGAAGCATGTATAGGATAGGTACTTCTAATATACAAGGTCTGATACAAATCGCATGTATTTTCACTACCTGGTAAATGTGTATTAACTGTAAAATTACAGAGAAATGGCAGTTGCGAAACAACGTTATGTTGAATGGCATGCGACATTATAATTACGTAACACTGGTCTTGAATGATTTTCATTTCATATCTTGAACTATTAATAATAATAATGATGATGATAATGATAATAATAATAATAATAATAATAATAATAATAATAATAATAATAATAATAATAATAATATAATAATAATAAAATAATATAATAATGATGATGATGATGATGTTTCTCGCGTTGCAATACGGTGAAAACTTTTGCTGATTTTGTCGTACTCGATTCCAATCAATACCCATTCCTGAAAGTCACTCATATTATCGACCATACAGCAGTGATACACAATTTCCTTGTAAGAAGATCTGGCTAAATGTTGCCGTCATTTAGACATAACAAGCAGCAATAATAATATATTACGAACAATGTAATCTTAATTAGTACAGACGGTCCTCAAATCAAGTTTCCGTTGAATCTCAGCGTTTTCATTTTCTTAAGAGGAAATTAAAGGGGAGAGAAAACGCAGGTCAGCTTGCAAGTCGAGGCACTACTCGTCAGAATACATGTAGAAATCTAACGGAAAACCATTGTTTCCATTTGTTTATTAGTTTCCCTTTTCCTCTCTGTGGCCTAACTCTTCCACGCTTAATCTCTATGTTAACGTATATGTAATTATTCATATGCATTCATATATACATCCGCACATACATATATATGTATGTATGTATGTATGTGTGTGTAAATATCTATATATATGTATATAAATATATATATATATGTGTGTGTGTGTGTGTGTGTATGTGTTTGTGTGTGTATGTATATCTAAATTTATACACGCACACACACACACATGCATTATATGTACACGCGTCTGTTCAACCGCCGCTTGTCACTCACTATGAGGTGTGCATACGACCCCGTAAATTAGCACTTGGGCAAACACTCCAATAGAATAAGCAACAACCTGAAAAACATAAAGTTGAATCGATTTCTTGGACTATTAAAGATACATACCAATGATTGAAGTATATAAGACTAATGAAAAACGATAAATATATAGATTCATATATATGAATATCTATAGGCGAAAAGATTGACACATATATCTAGGTATATGCATCAGGTCATCCCATAAGTTCTGTCCGGTGTTATTTTCTTAAAAATTGAATGAAATTTACTAGTATTTTAGAATGTCTAATGGAATTGAAAAATATTTTTTATGCATTTTTCTACATTTAAACTAATTAAATATTATACAGAATAGTAGAACTAAAATTTCTTTGGTTAAAACCCTTTTTAACGTGGAAGTATCCAAAGAGCATTTAAGGCACATAATTCTTTAGGAGTACAAAGAAGGAATCTCTGCAGTTTATGGGAAAGAATGCTTGTACGAAAGAACTTGCAGAAGATGGTTTGCCAAATTCAGCAGTGGAGATTTCAACCCTGAAGATGAAGATCGAACAGGGCGTCCAGTTGAGTTTGATGATAAGCTCCTTTGCATTATTTGAAGAAAATCCTGCATTACCAGTTCAAGAATTGGCAATAAAGCTTAGTTCAAGTCATATAACTGTTCATCGTTATCTTCAACAACTTGAAAAGTTTCCTCTAATTGGAACTTGTGTACAAAGTGTAGGATTGTTATTGCATCTTGATATATTCCTTGGTATGTGTTAGTTGTTAAAGTTTTCTAGAACTTCAGATCATAACAATTTATAAGGCTCACCAAATGGCTTTCGCATGTTGTACTAATTAGATACATATGGCATATTTCGAAAACTCGTGTTTCGGAATTTCACACTCACGATGTAAATTATGTCCATTTATCCTGCATTTTACTGCATGTTTATGACAACTCGTTAAAATTTTATAAAGTAACATGTTTAAATCATCGAACCTCATTGTCTCTTCTGTGTACCAGCCTCCACATTTATCTTCTTTGTGTGCGTACGAATTCAATCGACTGTTTTTTTAGATGCTCAGCGTAATACCGTCTATCCCAGAAGCTTGTTTTTGCGCGCACTCGTTCATGAATGACGTTGTCATTCTTCCAAATTCTCAGTTTCGGCCGATAAATTTCCTGAGATATATCTTTGTGTCAGAAATAATAGGGCAATCACTTTTTTCCAAGTAGGACAGTACTACATTTTACGGTTTCTGCTGCTTTACCTATTGGTTTGTATTTACTTTTTTCCCTATTGAATCGAATGGAGCTAGATATTTTTTGAAGAATTGAAATAAACTATCAAGAGAGGAAATGAATACATTCAATGGGAAAATGAATCTTAAATGGTTACTATAGACGTCGAACTCAAAGTATTACAAACGTACGATGTTCGATGAAGTATTTCAAATGTACGATTCAGCCAGGCTGTAAAAATATTGAAGATTGAAACGCTATCAATGGGAAAAATTTGCGTACAGTATTCTCCAATTGTACAGGCATACCACACCTTACGTCGTTAATAGGTTTCAAGAGACACGAATTAAGTTAAAAAACGAATTAAGTAGAATTAACTTCTCTCTAGGCTAAACCGATAATAACCATTCCCGCGTTTGTTATTTAAGTATGAATGAATTTTTAATTATTCATGGTTTATAAAAACCTATTTTAAGCTTACAAACAAATATTTAATTTTTACTACAGTACAGTAAAAAGAAAAAGAGTAATCTAATTTTACGAATACAATTTGGTGGTGTTTACGCTACTTCACGGATGCTTTATTTATGAATGCGGTTTCCAATAAGACTATGATAAAATAAAAGCATGCTTAAGCTTAAAAATTAAATTCAGTATTTATTATTATTATTATTATTTGCAGTAATAAAAATCTAAATTATATTAAATTTACCAATACGTACATGCATTTTGGTGGTGTGCGTCGCGGTTGTATATGGCTGTGTATTGTCAACACCAACAGCTGACTCTGGCTGTCCTTATCGCACGATGCTCTTAAAAAAACACAATTGAGAGTTTTTTGAACTGTCATCTTTTCCTCATGGATTACTTCATAAGGGGAAAAAGCTTCGCGACAAGCCCCTTAATATTCGACAAGCGTTGGGCATTTGGATTTATATCCTCGATTATAGAAATGCATTTTTCAATATATGCAAATGCATGCTGCATTTTCTTAATGATAAAGTGACGTGGCTCAAGTTCGATTTCTACTTCTTTATTTTGTTACTCATAAAGCTCTATCAAATCCTGGTTCGTCAGGAGCTGCTTGTCTTTTCCAAATAAATTTTTGCAGTCCTCTTCCTCGAAATCCTTTTCCGTATGATTCCTCGTAGTCACATTCGCTTTGTTGATAGCAACATTATCAAACCCCTCTAAATCATTCAAAAATTGATTTTATGCGCTTTAACGGTTTCTAGTAATTTTATGATTCCAATAGTTGTGGCGGACAGACGTAAAGTCGAGTAAAATGCCTTAACTAGAATTTTACTTTCCTTACTTTTGAAAACCGACTTATAATCGAGAAAAACTTAAATGGAAACGCTTTAAGCCGGGGTACGTCTGTATATTGATTTAGCACCAACAGCGTTGCTCCTGAGTGAGACTAATGAAATAACTCTATTTCCAAATAGCAACTCTATAATCAAGGCGTTCTATAAATAAATAATCAAATGAATACTGGTCAGCTGCCACAAGAGAAAATTACTCTAAAGATACGAAGTTTTCTCTGCTGAATTTTAGCGATACCTGGCTGAATATATGTATACGTCTGGCAATTCACTATTAATAAATATTTCATAGGTAGTACGTTGCATGTAATTCACGTATAACTGCAAAAGTTTATAATAAATTTTAAATTTAATTTTTACTTATATATTTATTTAATTTTCGTACATACTTATATATAGAAATGTAACTAGTGTTGAACAGTCTGCGCCCAAATTGCTTAGCATGAGTTTCTAGAACAAAAGCAGTTAAAAATTCAAACGATCTCGTTAAACTGTTTTACTTAAAGCAATAAACTATTCATCAGACAGTTATTTCTGTGCATACTGACAAAGTAATTAAGTCTATCATTGATAATATCCTATGTATGGCTTCGAAATGCACAGATGCATTAAGGAGGCGTAATTATGCTAGAAAGTTCAGGAATATTTGTATGCAATAATATGAAAATGCCTACATTTGTAAATTGTCTCTAATGCAGATGAAATGCAATAATGTTCTTTATTTGCTGGTGCCTTTGTGGTTTATCAACGAATCTTTACTTTGATGCATTTGTAGACTGACATAATTGTGTCGAACTTCGTTAGCAATTTTATAATTTTTTTTTTAGTTAGCGATTTATTTGGTTGTGTTTCATATTTCGTTTGAAATATTTTCATTGTGTGCGCAGGATTTTACAATGTTTTAAATACATATTTGTTTCGTGTTTTTATATTTTACAGAGGAAGTTATATCTACCTCTTTGTATTAGCGTGTTCTATAACTTCATTATAGGTAGACGATCATTCGTTACGTATATCTTTACTGAACGAATATTGAAAAAGTATCGGTTATGAATATAATATAATGGGTGATTTTTAGGAAGTCTATTTTCCCCTGGAACATCTGTTGACTTTTTCAATTAAAGGTTTTATCTATACGCTCTTGTTCAAAATTTGTTCCACTATATTTATATAAAAGGAACATTTTGAAGTTTCGTTGTTGACTCTGCACATCTATTTATGTGTTCGCTTACAGGTATTTGTGTGTATCCTGGGAAGCGAATTTGTTCCTTAAGTAACGTTGATTTCTGTCTTCATGACATTTCTGCTTCTCTTATACATTTGTAGCAGCAATCTCATGAAGTTACAGTTAGTCATCCATTTATTTAGCTCAATTTATTTAATTCGATTTACCCAAAATAAGAAGTGCAGTTACCTCCACTTCTTTTAATTATAACAATCAGTGATAATCCCAACTTAGCCGAAAATTGATTTATCCATCTGTTTACAGATTATTTGTTCTGATATCAACATCGAATGTCTACAAGTAATAATACTAATAATAATAGTACTGCAAAGATATAGCCATGAATTTGGCATAGATAAGTATGCAATAATAAGTTATGAGAAAGTTACATGTAGGCAACAGTGAACGCATCAAATTGCCAGATTGACAGACATTAAAATCATTCAAACAAGGAAAGACTTATATGTATCTAGGTGCATTAGAATCTGATACAGTGCTAAATACAGAAACGATAACGAAAATTGAAAAGGAGTACATCAAAAGTGCGAGGAAGCTAATGAAATCAAAGCTATACTGTTCTAATCTAGTAAAGGTCGTAAATCTACTTGGGCAGTATCTATACTTAAATCCTGATTATTTTTTATAGATGGGGCAAAAACTGAATTAGTAGAATTAGACCGAAGATCTAGGAGTGAATTCAATAATTGGAGGACTCCAACCAAGGACAGGAATTGCAAGATTATATTTCCGTAGGAAGGAGATGGAAGAGGGTCAAAATCAGTAGCATACTGCGTGGAGTTTGCTAGAGTAGATATAGATTCCTAAGTATGTTAGTGTGAAGAAAGTTTATTAATAGCTGCTAGAATCACACTATGCGATAGCGAGACCAAAAGGCAATAGAAGTTAAAGACCAGAAAAAAGGACAGAAATTATCTGAGTGGCAGAAGGCATTCCATATTAAATTCCCAAAGATATTTGTAGTAAATAATAGTAGTGAGTTATGGTTACAGTAATGAAAGATGAAAAGGAAGACAATAAGATTGTTTGTAGCAGCAGAAGATCAAGCACTTAGAATTAGTTGGATACAAGCCAATATAGACAAAAAACCAAATAGATTCTTGATGCGGGTTATGCAAATCATAAGAGTTACTCATATAGTAATATTTGTAGTATGCTGGCACAGAAAGGGTAAAAGGAAAGTCATGAATAATCCACTGGGAATAATGTAGAAAACTAGGATATGATCGCACAGAGAAGTGTTGTGAACCTAATAAACTACTAGAACGTAAAAAATATAAGGCGTCGTGGGACTGACAGAGTAATAGACGCTAGAAGGCCTGACTTAGTATTAGTCTATAAAAAGAAGAAAAATTGACAGATAATTCACTTTGCAGTCCCAAATAATGAAAAATCAATATGAGGCGTATAGCAAATTACCATGACAAGCCATTGAATTACAGAGACTATGGAAAGTGTTTTTAAAATGTATCCAAGTATTTTTAGGTGCATTAGGAACTATGGCTAAATATTTGAAAACATAGATAGAGGAATTAGGCATAAACCTAGTTTAGTACAGTTCCAGAAAGCAGTGCTATTAGGGAAAGCTAGGTTACGTAGGAGGATTTTGGCATCCAAGGTACTTGTAGCCCGATGACAGGAATTTTCCATTTTTAACAGTGTAATCTGTTGTGTGTATATAAATAATGTTAACAATCATTTCAGAGGGAAACTAATAGAAACATCCAATGTAAATCTTGACCAACAGAATGTTATAAATGAGGTAGAAACCAGCACAGAGCTACTGATACCTAGCGGTCTTTGGAGCTGATAGACTGAAACATTCAATGATGAGGCAAACGATCAGAAAAGAATGTTATCTTAGGGTAAGTGCAATACTCAAGACAGAGCATAATGCAAGAGAGATGACCGACACCATCATGTCTTATCCCATACACGTCGTGATTTAGAGTTTCAATGTTATTAACTGGTCACTTATTACAATTTATAATGGTGACAGAAAAATGCGAAAATTGTTGACAATGAATAGAATGCATCATCCTAGAGCAGAAGCAGAACGAATTTACCTGCCAAGAAAGGAAGATAGCCATGAAATTTTGCAACAGGGGTTGACAAGGAAGATTGCCACAGTTGGTATATACACTTAACGGAGACAGTTTGACAACTGGATGCTAAAACATGTCTTGAAGCATAAAAACAAGAAGATTTAATATTCAGTAAGTAAACAAGCAAAGAAATGTCTAAGTGAATTCCAAATACAACAAATCCCAGATTTAGACGTACTGACAAACCTTGCTAAAACAGCCGCCTTTGATATTCTTACGGATAAATGTCAAGGGAAACCTTTCAATTGTAAACACTCAAAGAGAGTTCATAATGCGGATGTTCACAAACGCTTACACATCGATGATTAGAATCTTATGGCTTAAAATCAGAGGCAGAAAGGTTCATCATAATAGCCGAAGATCAATACCAACCTACAAGAATCTATCAGTCCAAAATCATAAAAGAAGCAGTAGCCCATTTCGTGTACATAAACAACATAATGAAACCATCGATTATGTTGTGTTCGTGTGCAATCTTCTTGCGACTACAGATTATCTCAACATGCATGATAGAGCAGTACAGAATAATTTGCGAAGATATGGATCTGTCGCATGATAAAATCCGATGCTTGCACATGACTACATCTCAATCCTTTGGAAATTTACTGTTGAAACTAATAGAAACTTAAATGTTAATAGGCTAGACATTATACTAAAGTATTTCAGATAAAAATCAAACCTCCTCATCAATATGACTGTCCTAATTGACATAAATATATCTGTCAAGACTTAGCTAGTATAAAGATATTGATATAAAAATTGACTCAGTATGGCGCCCCAAGAATAAAACGATACATGTTGTCATGGGTACCCAAGGAATTGCAGTATAAGTGGGTGGGTGCTACCTATCCAAGATACCAGGAGACCCAAAAATGGGAAAAAACAAAAGATAGTGCTCGTGGAAACTATCCCTATACTACGTAAAATATTGCGCATGTAATCCCCCGAAACATTTTAATCTGTAAACAGTGTCAAAATGCATTTAAACGTACATAATAGCTAACATCTTCTACTGTATTTTTACCATAACACAGTCATATAATCAAATTGCAGACTTCTAATTAACTTATGTTTAGACGGATATTCTCTAGAACAATACTTTGTGCCCAAAACTAAACACTACATCATAGTCGTAACATCCCCTTGAATTTCCAACTCGTCTACTCTTCATGTCTCTGCATGAAAATCGTAGTCAACTCGTACAAATAGAAAACAAATGAAAAACATATAATAATAATAATAATAATAATAATAATAATAATAATGATAGTAACAATAATAATAATAATAATAATGATAGTAACAATAATAATAATAATGATAGTAACAATAATAATAATAATGATAGTAACAATAATAATAATAATAATAATAATAATAATAATAATAATAATAATAATAATAATAATAATAATAATAATGAGAAGAAGAAGAAAAGGAAGATGGCAAACGATGCTGGATCATAGATATATCATGCGATAAAGAAGAACGAAAAGTCGATAGATATGACACGTTAGCTTGAGAGGTGAAGGAGTTGCGTTCGATGGAAAAGGTGGTAGAAGTACCAAAATTTGTCGGAGCCCTGGGAAGAAGAAGTAAAAATCTTGAGAAGTACATGGAACAAATAGGGGCTGCAATAAAGCTGGAGCACGTGTAGAAAACAGCTCTGCTTGGAACCCCTCGAATACTTCGGATGGTGCTCGAAAAATAAGGGGTGTTACCTTAGTTCACTGGTAGCGAACAGCCGTCACCGTAGTACATCTCCTGCGTTAGAATCTGTGAAAAGACAATAATAATAACAACAACAACAATACAATCTGACAGAGTACTAACTTAAGAAGTAGAAGAGAAAAATTGAGGAGTACATCAGAGCATTGAGGAAGTTATTGAAGTGAAAGCTAAATAGTCCAAATCTAGTGAAGGCAGGAAATACTTAGGAAGTATCATTGCTTAGATATTCAACTGCTTTTATAGATTAGGCAAAAGGCGAATACGAAATTCTAGATGACAGAACTATGAAGGAATCCAATATGAATTAGTTATCATCCTAGAGCAGGTGTACCAAAATTATATTTACTTAGAAAGGAAGGTGGTTTAATATCAGTAGAAGACTGTATGGAGTTAACTAGGCAGTATATAAGATAGTATGTATTAAAAGTGGGGAAATTTTATTAAGTGATGCTAGAGTAACAGTAGAGACAGACAAATTAAAAAGCCGAATCTAATAAAAAATCTGAAGAAATAAGTAAGATTATCTGACTGCACATTAAATTCTTACGTAGATTACAAGATAGATTTCATGGTAGATTCCCAAAGATAGTTACAAAAACAGATGTTAAAGAATGGAAGACAGAAAACGAAGACATAAAGTTTGTTAGTAGCAGCAACATATCAAACAATAAGGACTAAATTTTATAAAATCCAAGATGAAAAAAATTCGTGTACATACCCAATATAGGTTACGTAAATCAAAAAAAGGATATGTTACTCATATAGTTAGTAGATATAGTATGCTGGCGCAGAGATAATACAAAGAGACTTAAACATCTAGAGAAAATCATCCACTGGAGAATAGAGAGCACCAGGTAAATGATACCACAGCCCTAAATAATATCAAAGTCAATATGAGGGGTATAGAAGAACTAACATATACCAGGACCTATCAATTGAATTGTAGAAACTATGGAAATTGCAGGTATAATAGGTTATTGTTTTTATCTTAGACTTGATGAGCGATTACATTTAAATTGAATTGATATTATTAAGAAAATATAGCAACGAAACTCGTGTAGCCTATTTACTAATTATATACTATTTCTTTATTATTTCGTACTTTATTTAGTACTAGGTAAATGCTTTATCGTATCATTAATTCGTTTCTATATGGTATGATTTAAGTAGATTATTGTTGAATTGCTTCATGTAAATTGGAATAATATTCCCTAATATTATATATATATATATATATATATATATATATATATATATATATATAATATATATATATATATATATATAATATATATATATATATACTGACTATGAGCGTGTTCTTTCTGAAGGGGTTTATGCGTAACTTATTCACAGGAGTGTTTAGGAGATTTAACCTCTCTAATGTGTGAATTGAAATACTTACGGAAAACTCACATGAATTTCAAATGATGACATCCGGAAAACATACACCACATGAACGAATAATGACATGTAGTCTTGATATAGCAGTTTCATTACATCATCAGATAACTATATAAAATTATAAAAATCTGATGTGAAAATAAAAAAAAAGTGGTAAGTGTACGTTGATCATGTAGGGTTTAAACCTGATAATTTGACAGGAAACATAAAAATCAACGCTTAACACGCATCATTCACATAGAAGTGACTCTTGGTGTGAGAGGTCGTACAAACCCTACTATAAAATAGGCTTTCGGAATATATTGATTTAAAAATTAATGTCTTAATTTGGAATAACGTTAAGAAAATATTTCTATTAATTAAAATAGCAGAAACATCTATACAAATAACGAAAAGCACACCTTTTCTGATAATAAATACGACGTTCAGAAGCACTATAAATGCATTGCAAATCAATATAGTTGTTGATGATAATCTCGTTGCAAGTAATTTTGTAGTGAAAATATTTCAGTGACTAAACATCTGACCTAGATTTTTCAAGAAATATTTTTGAACATGTATGTGTTCCTTGTCGGTGTAATGCGATTAAATTTACAAGATTGACGCATATGTTAGGAAGAAACCGATTATACCAGATAGTTATTTAGTTCCTAGCCTTCTTTCAAGTAAGTGTATTTTATTGCTTTACGTGCATTGTTCTGAAGGTAGATGATGACAGTATGCGATGATTATTCAACAGGAAATCATTCAGGATAACATTCATTGAATTTAAACCCTCATAGTATACTACCAGAAGCTACGCATACCTCTCGGAATTCTGCAAAATCCTATTAATATATATATATATATGTAAAATACACATACACAAACACACAGGCACGCACATACATACACACACACGCATATAAATATTATATATATATATATATATATATATATATATATATATATATATATATATGTATATATATATATATATATATATATGTATATATATATATATGTATATATATATATATATATGTATATGTATATGTATATATTGTATATATATATATATATATATATATATATATATAGTATATATATATATATATATGTATATATATATATATAATATATATATATATATATATACGACGGGCTTCCGTCAGTTTCCATCTACCACATCCACTCACAAGGCTTTGGTCGGCCCGAGGCTATAGTAGAAGACCCTTGCCCAAGGTGCTAAGCAGTGGGGCTGAACCCGGAACCATGTGGTTGGTAAGCAAGGTATTTACCACACAGCCACTACTACACCTATATAATTCTCCCAATATATATATATATATTATATATATATATATATATATATATATATATATATATATATATATATATATATATATATATATATATATATATATATATATGTATGTATGTATATGTGTGTGTGTCTGTGTCTGTGTCTGTGTACCTACACTTTAAGACAAACTCAAACACACACGCACACACATGCTCTCGAAAACACATACATATATACATAGTCAAAATTCATAGAAATGCAAAAGACGAAGATAGCTGTATGAACAAGTATTAGTTTCAGGCTCGGGAAAATTAAAGAGTCGTTACGTGACGAACCTACGCTCTTCCACAGAAAATAACACAGAAAGAAACAAGAACATAAAATAAAGAATGTGTACCGGCTAGCGATCTATCATTGCGAAGGCCGTGCAGAAGGGTCACACAGGAGAGCTACGAAGAAGGGGAGATAACAAGTTTGTGGTGCTCCCAAAATGAAGGTGCGCGTGCGTGTGTATAAGAGAGCGTGTATACGCGTGTGGAAGAGGGCTGGTGACCTTGACGTGTGCCTGTGTGAATGTGTAGGTGTGTGGATGAGGAGCTGAGAAGTGGTCAGTGATGTGATGTGTTATTGAGTGGTTTGGCGGTGTTTGGTGTAGTTGTGTGATGTGTAGTTTGATAGTGTTTTGGATTGTAGGGGAGGCGAGAGTGGGGAAACACAAGCACATATTAATATGTATATATATATACTCTTTTAGTTGTTTCAGTCACACATATATATATATATATATATACATGTATGCGACGGGCTTCTTTCAGTTTCCGTTTACCAAATCCACTCACAAGGCTTTGGTCGGCCCGAGTCTATAGTAGAAGGCAGGAGGTGCCACGCAGTGGGACTGAACCCGGAACCGTATGTTTGGTAAGCAAGCTACTTACCACACAGCCAATCCTACGCCAAACAATTTCAAAACAGAAATTGAAAATTACTTCAAAGTTTCAAACTTTTAGCCTTCCTCTAACAAAACAACGTTACACAAGGCTATCGGGCGCATAGGCTGAGTAGGACCATGAACGTAACAAGTGTCTCTGTCATGTGTACTTTAAGTCTGAATGTCATTTCACGAACAAAAATATGGGAAATTGCCGAACTGATATTATGGCTATTTCATTTCGTTTTTCCTTTCATCCCCGAATGAAGTGGTCATCTTAAAGGATCCAAAGTGGTGGTGCTTCAAATAAAACTGCATCTAGTCTTCTTTCAGCTTTCCAAGATAATTTCTCTAAACATTTTCGTCTATGTATATGCGTGTGCTTGTGTGTGTGTGTGTCTGTGTCTGTGTGTCTGTGTGTATGTGTGTCTGTGTGTGTGTGTGTGTGTGTCTGTGTGTGTGTGTGTGTGTGAGTGTGATTGCCATTGCCTTTGCACTGCGTCACTCGACGATGAGGATATATTTGAGAAATCAACTGGATTACATGCTCCTGTGTCAATGTTTAAGTGGTTGAGCAATCTGTACATGGTGTGTCATCCTGACTCTGAAGCAGATTAAGTGGGACGCAATGTAATTGATGGCTGTATATTTCAATTACAGGTAAATCCAACTGAAACACTCCCGCACTGTTTCACGCTACCCAAATTCACATACTTTATACAAAGATTGAAACGAAGCTATTCAAAATGACTCATTGTTGAGAGATGATGTTCTTAAGCAATAGGCCATACTTTTACTATACAGACACGCAAAAACAAACAAAGAAAGAAAAACACACAGAGGCATACATACATATATATGTATACGTACATTCATTTCAGTATATTTATGCATAGATATTTGTACGTGTAATATGTGTGTGTATGTGTATATTCATATATATATATATATATGCATATATATATATATATGTATATATTCACATATATATATATGTATATATATATACACACACACACACACACACACACACATATATATATATATATATATATATATACACTACCAGCTAAGCCCGGTTTCGCACGGTCGGTTTGGGTGATTTTGCTGTAAAACCTGCTCTATGTAAACATTCGACATCTTTGGGCACGTCTACGTTAAAAACAAGTTCTGAAATGTCAACGCCCCGGACAGAGAATTTACAGAATCAGAAATGCCAATTAATACTAGCAGACGATAATATCCGTTTTATTTCACATACAAGATTCTCCCAAATCAAAAATTAAACCCAAATACTACGCGGTCAAATATGAACCATCCCACTTCCATTGTGTGCACATACGCACACACATTCAGACACACAAACATTCACACACACCTCTGTACATACACACACATATATTGAAGCAGGGTTGAAAAGATGTTTGATTTATTTTTTGCAGCGTACAACTTTCGTCATCCCACTACCAAGTATGACATCACACACCTCATTCCTTATTCTTCTATCACAACTACTTTTCTAATTCATAAACACACGAGTGTTATTATAGTAGATTATCACGGTAACCATGGGAGCTATGGACAAAATATGAAATCACACGTTACATCCTTATTTATCTATCATCCTTTCCTTTCTCATTCATAAACACACGAGTATTATTATTGTAGATTATGTCGCTAACCTTGAGAGATGTGAAAAAATACAAAAAACCCGCAACATCACCGGATCGTTCCACATATCTGTGTAATTTTTCGTGGTTTACTATATATATCACCGTGACCGACCAGGCTATCAGATGTTGCTACCTATCGCTGGTCACAATGCGCTTCGCATTGTTTTAGCCTTCAAATGACGCCCCCACCACGCTTGCTAAACGAGCAGGCCAACAGAAGAGAAAGAGTGAGAGTAAGTTGTGGCGAAAGAGTACAGCAGGGATTTCCACCACCCCCTGTCGGAGCCACGTGGAACTTTAGGTGTTTTCGCTCAATAAACACTCACAACACCCGGCATAGGAATCGAAACCGCGAATCCGCTGCCCTAATCACTGAGCCATTGCGCCTCCACACTATATATATATATATATATATATATATATATATATAAACATTTGTTTGTGTTTGTTCCCCACCACCATCGCTTGACAACCGATGCTTGTGTGTTTGTGTCACCGTAGCGCAGCTGTTCGACAAAAGAGACTGATACAATAAGTAACAGGCTTACAAAGAACAAGTCCTGAGTTCGATTTGTTCGATTAAAGGCTTCCTGCAGCATGGCTGCTGTCAAGTGACTGAAACAAGTACAAGTATAAAAGAATATTTGAATACAAATACATATACATGCACCTATATATATATATATATATATACATATTTACATACATATATACATATATACATATATATATATATACATATATATATATGTGTGTGTATGTATATACATGTATATGTATTTATATGTGTGCGTGCGTGTGCGTATGTTTGTATGTTAGTATATATCTGTGTTTATTGTTTGTAAATATATGCATATACGTGCATACGCATCTCTACATACGACAGGAGTGAACTCATACACGCTGACGCATATGCATACAAACACAAACATCACAATCATTCCAACGTACACACACACACACGCCTACAAACGTTCGTGAGCACACTCACACAGACACGCAGCAATTCTTTCGTATTTAATATTTTATTTGAACAAGTTGCCGAATATAAGAAACGTATCTTTACACATCGCTGGAGCCTAGTCAGGAAACAATTTCATGAGAAGCAACGTTTATCTTTTCCTTCATTGATTGCAATCATCTTTGCGCTACATTCAATTCAAATTTATAATGAAGCTTGTTTTTGTGCTATTTTGTAAAACATTGTGTTACTGATGTATGTTTTCTCTCGATTTATGTCCCGAAACCTAAGTTAAAATTCATTTATTCATCGAAATAATCAAACGCGTTCAATTATATAGCCGTGGAAGCAAATTAAATATATAATGTAGTTTCTTTCGTTCTCCAATTTCCGTGCAGCCTGTATAGAGAAATACCGGAATTATCCTGTATTTTTATGATGTTTTCACTTGCAAGCTACTTATATGGAGTAGTTGTAACCACGTTATGATTATACAGTCAGGAAACTGATATAGATATTTCAAAGCCACATCACTTGGCTTTCGTCGTTTTGCCCGACAACTTGTTCTGTACGTTCAAATCTTGAGATTTACGTTGATGTACATCCATTCAGAGTGCGATAGATAAAGTATCCGTTCTGAGCCATGAGTTGACAGAATTTGAAGGGCAATGGACAAAATAATTCGCTATATATGAGCCAGCCATCACTGATGTGGCTAAAGCACATGTAATGCTATTAGGCTCACGAACAATACAAATTGATTTTTATGTTGACAACATCACTTGCTACGACAAATCTTTCCCATGACAGCTCCCCGGACAGAGAAATTCCAGAATCAGAAACTCCAACTAATACCAGCAGAAGATAATATCCGTTGTTATTTCACATACACAAAATCAGACTATTTCTCACTTCTTGTCAATACAAGAATTTTTCTTTTGCTTTACTATCTACCTCTAATCTGTATCGAATTATAAATATGAAATATTAGCGGTCTTTGTGAGGAGAATGCGTGTAGGAAATTGTTTTAAATTTAAAAGAAGTACACCATCGGAGAAATATTACTTGAATTTTATTTCGGTAGGAGACCAGTTTCTTTCTTACTCATCGCAAACATAGTTCTACGTGAACTCATGAAGCCATTCAAACATACAATCACACTTGTGAGAATACATGTAGCTACATAAACGCACAGAAGAATACTAGGAGGTGTTCATGTCGGGAGAGATAAGGAGAGATTTAAACGATGATATCCACTGACGAAAGGACATATTGAGTGAAAGAGCAACTGACAGAAGTGAAATGATAGAGGGGAAAATATTCACTTGCAAAAATTCCATTGCCCCCGTATGTGTAGTTCCCGTGTGCAAATATCTGCTCGTACATGACGTTGTTGATGTTCAAATTGCGCTTGGATATTTTAATGAACCTTCAGTTTATAAAGGAAAATTAAATTTTCTCCAGCAAGACGTAACCCTCATGTTTTCTTCTATTCCTCCAGTTCACAATCGTGAAGTAAGCCTTCTGGAAGTAAAACTCTCACTGGAATGTTTCTCATTTCAAACCGATGTAAGAATTTGAACATCTGTTGTAGTCCACCTCTGTAAATTTGAACGCTGGTCATAGATCACAAGTTCTGTTGTACATGATCCATTTAGATTACATATCAGATTAGCCCTATGTAATCAGCTACACTCACTGGGTGGTGTATTATCTGATGAATAGTTTATTTGAAATAAGGTGGCTGATCACTTCTCGACATTTATAAAAAATGTAGAGTGTATCTGGTAGTATGTTCTAATTGAAAATAAAACCGTATTGTAAAATTTGCGAAACTGACACATATATCGCAGTGAGTATACTGAATATACGTCTTGCGTTATGCATACATACACACGCATACATATCTCCCGGTATGTAATATGTCCAGAAATGTTTTATTCTCATCCTGTGTGATAGTGTTCATGTAACCATGTGTCTGTATGTATTCCGTATGTTCACAATATGATGCATTGATGAATATCACCAATTTCAACAAGGAACTGCAAGAATTGTTTTTCATTGGAGACTTTATGTTTTGGCAGAGTACCATAAATAATATCGCCTAGTGTGTAAGAATTTCAATTAAAATATATGGCACAAAACACTCCCAGAGATAGCTGATTAAACTTCATGCTGATGTTCTTGTATCTATCGAATAGAATTCTCAAGGAATTGAGCCTCGCAAAAGATTCTATGGCGCATGCAATTGCTATATCATGCTTCACCTTTTCATCTCCTCCAATTCACTAACAGTATTAACAAAAATACATATATATTGCTGTACATATCTATCTTTCTATCTCTATATGCACACACACATATACACACATACACATACACACACACTCACACACATAGTTGTGTGTGCATATGTAATTATGTACGTACGTATGTATGTGTATATGTATGCATGTAGGCGCGTATATGTGTATTTTATTGAGCTTGCAAACCAGCGGAATAAAGCAGTCAATAACGAACCAGAGTGTAAATATTTGTTGTGTGCAAACAACAAAATGGAATCTTAATATACATCAGATGTACATTGTTTAACCTGATATCTTTGCGTTTGTTATATTCTCATATGCTTCACAAAATCTACTTGACATATTCGCTCTAAACAACGATTACTTCCAAAAGAATTTTCCGTTTTATGTGAAGAGAAGAATATCAAATATATATATGGCAGCAGAATGTCTGCTTGATTATGGCATGCTTTACTGTCGGAATGCTAAACTGGATAGACATCAGAAGAATCACATAAGGAAAAAGAACTTTATAATCCAAGAAGAGTAAATAATTGAAACAAATCTATTCCAGTAGATACGATCTTAAAATATGCATATATATATATATATATATATATATATATATAGATATATATATATATATATATACACGTAAACACAGACAAATCCATAATCATATATATATGTATATATATATATAATGTATTAGTGTCTGTGTGCGCGTTCGTAAGAATATATAAATAAAAATGTTGTTCCCCGTCGATCAATTTTTTTCAGTAATGTTGAGTAATATATATTTAAGAAGGTTATCAATTTCGTGCATCATGCTTGCAAGTGGCCTCTCTTCTCACCATATATATTTTTCGAAGGGGAAGGCAATTGAATATAGACTTGCATCTTACCACTAACACCGTTGCAGTTACAACGCAAATATCCGGGAAATTTACCTGAATGCAGGAATCCATTGACAAAATTTGGTCAAAATTTTTCTGAGAATTTCTTTGACATTTAAAAGAAGTATTTCGATACAAAAGCAATTCTTTTCGCACACGTTCTTCCCGATACAATGGGAATCAAAAAGATACTCAATTGTTGCACGGAATCCTACCCACGTACACATACGAAGAGTTTGTGGACATTATTATACTTTGATAACGAATCTAATAGGAAAATATAATTTACCTTATCACCCTCCAGCCCTCTCTCTCTCTCTCTCTCTCGCTCTCTGGCTATTTATATTTATGCATATATGGGTATTATGTATGCTTGTATATATGTATATAAATACACGCATAGATATATATGCAAATATGTGTGCATATTTTTGTGTATGTGCATATATATAAATATATATGCATATATGTGTATATATAAATATATGTGTGTGTGTATAAACATATTTATAAGGTGATAAAAAGTGTAAGTACGCAGCTATATGGATATTTAGAATAAATGAAAGAAGAACACAAGAACACAACAGACGACGATAAAACATCCGAACAGATAGACGATATAAAGACGGATAGGTAAAAAAAAAGACGGACAGGAAAAAATAAGGACGGATCAATCGCAGATGTCTCTCCTCAGTCACGTTTCCAGATTATCGTTACAATTTCGGCCGTTTACACTTGGGACTGTTCAACTCTAGATGTCACTAAGAATCCAAGCCAAGAATACTTTGGGAGAAAGCAAGCGAATGTATAAGACAACAATGATGAAAAATCTGAGAAAATGTTACACCATTACAAATACAAACAAGAAAATGACATTTGTCTATCGACAAGTAAAACAAATCAATTTGAGCTGATATGTCTAGAGGGAAAACCTTGACATAGGAACATAGGACATTACCAAAAGAGATGAAAGTCGTGAGACATGAATTTAAGAGATGCTTCGCAGCTCACAGTCGAGCCAAGATTTATATATATTTATAATAGAAAAGGGGACAAGAATGCGAAACATCCAGACAGTTCGGTGATACGAAAAAGGGGCAACAAAACATCCAGATAAACGATAAAACGAAAACAGCGACTGGTCATTCAGAAAAAATCGAGAATGTTACACAAATTCAAATTATTAGATATAACAACAGGTGACTTTCGATTAAGGACGAAATAAATTAAGCTGATATGTGTGGAAATAAAGCCATACGGCAGGGATACAAGATTTCACAGGCAGAGGGATGAATATAGATGTTGCACGGCCGACGGCTTAGTTTTTCGTTTGAGCTGGCCAGATTGGAGCAATCTCGAGTATAACCAGTATAAATTATTCTATAACTTAAAACTGAGTCCATAAAGACGAAAAATCAGTGGCGGGCAATGTATTCTTAATAATTTTAGTAAATTCTATGCTGACGTAGACACAACATGTTCTTTATCTCATTAACACCTTGGAGATTTTTTGGTAAATTTATACTAATGTGTCCATATGTACTAATTTGATTAAATCCTATGTCTTTGTGCAGCTGAAGATTGCTCTAAATTTTGAATTGATGTAATGTTTCCATTGTTCAATTAAATGGAGTTGCATGAACGATCGTACTGCATTACCTCTGGATATCCTTGTTGCTTATTTTGATATATATATATATATATATATATACATACATATATATTGTTTTCTTCACTCGTCTATTAATGTTCTTACTGTATTATCTTAACTCATGTTCGGAAATATTTCGTCACACATATGTGACATCTTCTGCGACACTTTTCGTTTGAAGAGTTCACAGATGTTTCACCAAAGATTTCCGGATATGACTTACAGTAATAAAATAAGAACGGTAATAAACGAGTGGGTAAAAAAAAACTATATATAGTGTGTGTTTATTTGGCAAACAGAAATGACAATCCCGAAATTCAATAGTGTGTTTTAGCACACGATTTCCCATCAAGAAACTTGCAAAACGAATTGATAAACGTATGTATATATATTAAATATGCATTAAGTCAGTTAGTGAATAAAGCAATTAAGGAACCAAAATATATTGAAAAAATTTTGACTGAAGACTTGGAATCATGTATTTGTATCCCTAAAGCATTCACATACTACAAACGTACAAGCTTACATACTGTATACGACATCCTATGCGAATATCATTTTTATTAATGTTGCTCCTATATTTTTTTTTGCCATTAACTCTTTGTGAATATATGTTCCTGCGAGTCGTTTTCCTTAAATATGTGCATGTGCTTTCGTATGTCTCTAACTATATGAATATATGGTCACGTATTTACCTCCGGTCTGAAAATACTCAGTGGGGTGTCTCAACGTTAAATATATAGTAGTTTACCATTTAAATACCATTAAATTATATCATTAAAAAATATTTATTCAATATACTGAGAGCGTCATATCGATATTTTTGTTTTATTTACTGCCTCTTTTAAATACATTGTTATCAGTTTTCATTATATTTTTTCACTTCGCTTATAATCTTATTGTAATACGAAATGTATTTAGTTTTTAAAATGTAACTTTCACTTTGTTATATATATTTCATGAAGAGTTATTGCTATGGCATATTTCAGTTATCTGAAGGAATTTATTAATATTGTGTATTGCATATTGATTTATTGAATATTCAACAGTTATTCTAGCTTATCGGTACATTAATAAAACATTCAATTCTTAGACGAGTTGAACTGTTTCTATTTTGTTTGATTAAATAATAATAATTTGGCTACGAAATAATCTTTATATTTTTATGATTTTTACGATTGAGACAATTTTTCTTTGTTTATAATTTGTTGTAGTTTTAGGTATATAGATGATGGAATGTTCATACATTTTCCGTTATAATATAGAATCGCCGCAGAATGCATACTGGCATACCTTTGTTTGAGATATTTGACCCATAAAAAATTATCGCTGAATATACTACAGCTGTAACTGTAAATTTCGATTCACACTAAATCCAGCATTTACATTGGTTTCGTGTTTCGTTATGTACGTGTATCAGGCCTGTGTCACAAATTGAACCTGGATTGCTCCTTCAATTAATAAGCAACAAAACAGAATTTTTTTCAATTTAAGTGATGATATCAACTTCGAAATAATTAGTCCTCTAGCAAGCATAGATTTGATTCCTGCTAGCCAATCTGAGAGAAGAAAGACTATTGACTATTGAAGACAATAGAAGCTAGGGAATAGGGTCGTGAAGAAAAAGGCGTGACTACATAAGAAAATTTGAGAGGAAAAGCTTCGACTGATTCTGTTATGACAGCCTGACTGCCACCCAATATATACGCAACAGCTTACCATTTCAGTGCATTAACAAATAAACACACAGAAAAATCCTCCTTTACCAAGAAAAAAAAATTAATAAACAAAGTCAAAAGGGAACTATTTTTCTATTCTTATAATTTTGGCTCTGATGGACAATTACGCTCAGTGTCTTGTTAACGTAGCAATAAATATATGATAAAAATGTATCTCTGACTAATATTGAATTTGTCGAATCAGACTAATGTTGTTGCGATACTTGTACGTACGTGTCTATGTCTGCATGTGTTCATGTAGCTGTATAAATGTATGTATATATATGTATATATATATATATATATATATATATATATATATATAATATATATATATATCATATTTTTCATATTTTCTCCACTTTTTATAGTTGATTTCAAACAAAGGAATTCCTAAATACATATCCAAAGTTTCTAGACCTTCACCTAACGGTAAAAATATTTTGCTGCGACATACAATTTAACCCATGACTTCTGATGCCTAATGCTGAAAGGCCAAAAGATCGACAGACTAGTCTACAGGAATATATCGTTCTTTCTTTATATATAGGCGCAGGAGTGGCTGTGTTGTAAGTAGCTTGCTTAACAATCAAGTGGTTCTGGGTTCAGTCCAACTATGTGGCACCTTGGGCAAATGTCTTCTACTATAGCCCTGTAGACGGAAACTGAGAGACGCCCTATAGAGTTCAGTACCTTCTTCACATAGGAATTATTTCTAAATGGTCTGTCTAAACGTTTTCTGTTACTGCTTCTAGAATCAATCTCTTTTGCTGCTGGCACACCACAAACGTAAATTACTTCCATTGAAATATCTTGCCTTTTTACTGTATGTCTAATTTCTAATTAATTTAGGTGTCATTTATGCTCCCATCTTTGGCCTTTTATTAAATACATCATGTTTCCAATTATTTTAGTCACTATGCCATCCTTCCAACTCTCTTTATCATTCTTGTGTACTTTGAAATGGATTTTGACTCTGACAACAAAATAGTTAAAATTTTTTGTTGTTCTCTATACTTTATTTTCTTTCGCAACAATTTGTCGAAGATCGATTTAATCTTTCCAGCGAACTTTAATATGTCAAGCTCTGCAGACGACTTGCCTAAAGAGGAATTCGGATTGGGCGTTATTCTGAACACCCTTCAGAATTTAGTTAGCGCTTCATCATTTTATAATTCATTCTTTGCTTTTATTAGCTCTCGCTTGAAAGTATCCATGAATCGTTCTGATTGCCCATTTCACCTGGGGTGGTATGGCCGTTTAAAAATGTGCTTCACTGCATGCATTTTGCAGAATTTCTTGAACACGCATCTTGTAAATTTTGTTCCATTGCCCGGTACTATGTTGTCCAGAACACTGCATCGAGCAAATAGTTCATGAGGAGAAATTTATTGTTGCATTCCTGATAGGTTTGGTGCACCTACATACTTCCGGCTTATATATATAAACAATGATCAAATGGTAGGCACCATTCACTGGTCTAACATAGTCTATATATACACTTGACCACGGATTATCTGTCTCAGGCCACGCTTGGTATTTCACCGGTGTTGACTTGACTGCTGGCGCCCAAACTCTACATCATTTTACCAAATTTGCAATTTACTCAGTCCGTTGTTGACCAGTACACGTAACTCCTACTCAAAGCTTCAACTCTTGACATCCTCGAGTGACCACTATGAAGTTCATGTTATGTCTGTTTCTGTAGTGCAATTGGTACTACCACTCTTTGTGCGTACATTAATACATTATCGCAGAGTGAAAACTGATCCGTATTCCCATGGTTACCGTGTCTAATCTACTATAATAACACTCGGGTGTTTATGAATGAGAAAAGTAGTTGTGATAGAAGAATAAGGAATGGGGTGTGCGATGTCATACTTGGTAGTGGGATGATGAAAGTTGTACGCTGCAAAAAATAAATCAAACATCTGTTAAACCCTGTTTGAATATATGTGTGTGTATGTACAGAGGTGTGTGTGGACGTTTGTCTGTCTGTATGTGTGTGCGCATGTGTGCACAATGTAAGTGGGATGGTTCATATTTGACCGCGTAGTATTTGGGTTTAATTTTTGATTTGGGAGAATCTTGTATGTGGAATAAAACGTATATTATCGTCTGCTAGTATTAATTGGCATTTCTGATTCTGTAAATTCTCTGTCCGGGGCGTTGACATTTTTAACGTAGACGTGGCCAAAGATGTCGAATGCTTACACAGAGCAGGTTTTACAGCAAAATCACCCAAACCGACCGTGCGAAACCGGGCTTAGTTGCTAGTGAATATATATATATATATATATATATATATATATATTATATATATATATATATATATATATATATATTATATATATATATATATATATATATATATATATATATATATGTGAATATATACATATATATAAATGAATATATACATATATATAAATATATATATATGAATATATACAAATATATATATATGAATATATATATATATATATATATATATATATATATATATATGCATATATACATACACACACATATAGACACACACACATATACGTACAACTATCGATGCATAAATATACTGAAATGAATGTACGTATACATATATATGTATGTATGCCTCTGTGTGTTTTTCTTTTGTTTCTTTTTGCGTGTCTGTATAGTAAAAGTATGGCCTGTTGCTTAAGAACATCATCTCTCAACAATGAGTCATGTTGAATAGCTTCTTTTCAGTCTTTGTATATAGTCAGTGAATTTGGGTAGCGTGAAACAGTGCGCGAGTGTTTCAGTTGGATTTACCTGTAATTGAAACATACAGCCATCAATCACATTGCGTCCCACTTAATCTGCTTCAGTGTCAGGATGACACAGCATGTACAGATTGCTCAACCACTTAAACATTGACACAGGAGCATGTAATCCAGTTGAATTCTCAAATATATCCTCATCGTCGAGTGACGGAGAGCAAAGGCAATGGCAAACACACGCACAAACACACACACACAGACACACAGACACACACAAGCACACGCATATACACAGACGAAAATGTTTAGAGAAATTATCTTGGAAAGCTGAAAGAATACTAGATACAGTTTTATTTGAAGCACCACCACTTTCGATTCTATAAGATGACCACTTCATTCGGGGATGAAAGGAAAAACGAAATGAAATAGCCATAATATCAGTTCTGCAATTTCCCATATTTTTCTCCGTGAAATGACATTCAGACTTAAAGTACACATGACAGAGACACTTGTTACGTTCATGGTCTTACTCAGTCTATGCGCCCGATAGCCTTGTGTGTAACGTTGTTTGAAGTCACTTTCACTTTCTGTTTTGAAAATATTAGGCGTAGGAGTGGCTGTGTGGTAAGTAGCTTGCTTGCCAACCACACTGTTCCAGGTTCAGTCCCACTGCGTAGCACCTTGGGCAAGTGTCTTCTGCTATAGCCCCGGTCCGACTAATGCCTTGTGAGTGGATTTGGTAGACCTAAATTGAAAGAAACCTGTCGTATATAAGTGTGTGTGTGTGTTTGTCCCCCTAGCATTGCTTGACCACCGATGGTGGTGTGTTTACGTCCCCGTCACTTAGCGGTTCGGCAAAAGAGACCGATAGAATAAGTACTGGGCTTACAGAGAATAGTTCCCTGGGTCGATTCGCTCGACTAAAGGCGGTGCACCAGTATGGCCGCAGTGAAATGACTGAAACAAGTAAAAGAGTAAGAGTAAAAGAGATAACGTTTTAATTTCCTTTTCTGACTGTTATGCGGCTATCACCGTATATTCTGGCGGTTCTGCATTCTTCGGAATTAGCGTAGATAAACGATCTGCATGGCCAATTTTCTTAGGAGGACTCCATCTTAAAGTTATAATTTAACAATATTTCACTCCAGCTTTTTAATATGTTAGCTGTATGAATACGAATTCCTTTCTTCTATTCGAAAATTGATAGTGACGGTCGGTGGTCCGTCTGAAGCCGAAAACTTCTACCGTGGATACATCTGTGAAATTATTTCACAGCAAAAGTAATCAATAGAGCATCTTTATCTATCTGATTGTCAATATCTACTGCTGCAATGAGATGATACGAGGGATGAGACATCGCCTTCATATTACCGTCTTTATATTTGTGTAGCAAAACTGCTCCTACACCGAATTCAGAAGCGTCAGAAGATGCAACAATGTTCGCTAAAAGATCGCAATGATCCAGCAACAAATCCAGAATTAAGATTTTGTTGATAACCTGAAACGCTTTTTTGATAGTTATTGGACCAATTCTATTTGGCGTCTTATTATGTGGGGCTTATTATGTTTGATATGTAATTTTGATTATAAGTCGTTAAGCCAAGAAAAGCTGGAAGTTGGGAGAGGAATAATTTTTAATTGCGTCTGCCCTCGACAAGTCAGGTCGTCTTCTATTTTCATCGATAATTTTTCCTAAATATGAAATTTTATGCAAAATAATTCATATTTCTCCTCACTGAGCGTGAAACCGTAATCTTGTATTGTTTTTTTTTTCTTTTTGCAAAGAACACTTCACATGCTCGATATATTGATTATGGGATTCACTTTAAATTAATATATCATCAAGGTATGGAATTCCAAATTGACAGTCCGCCAATATCTCTTCCATAACCTGTTGAAGTATTGCAGGTGCGGACTTCAGACTAAATGGCAATATAATATATTGCTTATAAATTATATGTGCGTATTCATCATTAGAAGCTTCTTGCTTTAATTTGCATACTCACATCAGAGAGATCCAGTTTCGTAAATATTTTGCCATCATTTAATTTTGAAAAACTATTCTCTGGAGTAAGCAGTGGATAGCGCACATATTTAGAGTCATCCAAACCAATAGGGAAATCGACACACAACCTAGTGCTTCACATTTGGAACACCTCGAGCTTGGTCCTTAGGGAGATGTTTGGCTTCTTCCAGACACACCATCGAAGGAAGGCGAACGCAGAAATTGCAGACCTGATTCGGCAGTTGATTTCGGCTGTTGACTCTAATTTCCTCTCTTCAACCAGTGAACCGAGATATTTCAACTTTCGAACATCTTCAATCTGAATGCCGTCAAGATGCATAAGTGCTGGTATGCCATCTGTTGTTACAACTTTCGTCTTCTCCCCATGTACCCCCACACACATACACACATGTATGTGTATATGTCAATTTGTATTTATTCTTGTATGTATGTATGTTTATGCTTATGGGTAAGCGTGGCTGTGGCATTGAAGGTCAGTTTCGGTATGTGCGTGCTTGTAGGAGCGTTTATGCTTTCGATATATTTGTTTTAGGATACTCTAAACAAGCACGATTTACAAGATTTATCGATTTACTAAATGTCATTTGAAACCCTTGTAGAATAGATTTTTTTTTATATTGTGGGATGTTGTGCTCTACATAAGTCAGTGCAATATCACTTCCTAATTCTTTTTATTTCTTTTTATCGTATGTATTAATTATTGGATTGGTAAGAAATTAATTTTGCTTTTCACAAAGAGATTTACGTGTTTTAAATGACTTTTTCCAATGTTATCATTTTTCACCTTTTGACATTTGATAGCCGTTACTTTTATCGCTCTTCAAAAACAAATTACGCAAATTTTGGTTTACGGCCTTTAGTTCAGTATCGAACATTTTTACCATATTTTTTTTTATTTCTGTAAAAGCAACTAAGCTGCTGAGTCTCACAAAGAGATATGTGATGTTTATGATGTTGATTGCTTAACAGAAAGCATATATCACAAATGGTTTTAAAAATTCCCTTACTTTCTTAGCAACACAATATTATATAACAGGCAATATCAAGAAGATATGTACATAAGCATTTTATATATTTCCTCTTGAATAATTATTTCAGTCCAAGCTTACAATATTTATGCGTATATTCGTAACTATTGACTGTATATTTCGGCTATGAAGAATCATTTATATAAATATTCACAGTATTTGAAACATATCACTGACTATTTAATATGGTAAATACAATACAATGGGCTGAATCTGTGGCATTTCGTATCCAGACTAATTATGTTTGCGCCGGCAAATAACACATTTCTAATTGGAACTGCTAACAATGAATGTAATTGTGATTAAATAAAGCGTGATAATAAGTAATTAGCAGTTGACCTTTCTAAGACAAACACTTCTCACTTTCATCTGAATTCTCCCCAAATATTAGAATAAAAATATACGGCCACAAATAGAATGTTTTTACGCTCTAAAATTCCATTCCAAATATTTTAAATTTGCATAGATTTTAGGATACAACATTAGTTTAATAGATCCACCCAGAGATTTGTTGCAGTACTGGGGATATTAAAATTTGTTCTAGAGGAATGTACGGATGACACTATAGACGGGATATATTGTTTTAAAAATTCTTGTAACAATCAGAGTTTATTGAATTTCAGAATCTTGATTCAAAAACTGCTAATAGTTTATGTCTATGTTATTATTACCCGTTTTTTTTTATATCACAGTTAGCCAGCGAGCAAGCACAAGCGTTAGCACGCCGGGTAAATTGCTTAGGATTATTTTGTTTGGCTTTACGTTTTGAATTCAAATCCCGCAGAGGTCAACTTTATATTTCATCCTTAGTTGAAAACTGGAGTCGATGAAATCGACTAATCTGCTTCCCGGACTTGCTGACTTAGTGCCAAAATTTGAATGCTTTATTTCATCGCCGTAATTTGATAAACTAAATCCGGCTATCAGATATCCTACTTAGTGCCTTTTGCTATTGTCTTCATCTCAAACAAAAATAAGAGATATATGCCCGTCACTCATCTAGAAAAGATAGCCAAGGGGATGTGGCATAACTACTACATTTTTATAAATATCTAAAGTTGTTTGGTTTATGAATACAAATCTTTGTAAATTTGTTTCTTCTTGTTATTTTTCATCACTGAACATGCATTTAGTATGAATGCTGAGTCAAACAATCATAAGAAACTCCTAGATATCCTCCTGGTGTTATCCCAATATACACCTTCACTAGAGTACACGATCACAATATACATGTGTACATCATAATAGCCAACCACTTTCCCATGATTTTGAGATCAGTATAACACGTCAAAAACAAACATGCTCAAGCGTTTCAGTTCATTCGAGGTAAATTTTATTCTCAAGTTTGAAATAAATATCGATCATTATCTTAGTTAAAAGTATTATGAAGGAATTTGAAGACAGATATATAGTCCTAAACATATATTATTCATAGCTAACGATATTTCGCTTCATGAGAGAATCATAGGAAAATATTTCATATGGCAACGATCTTAACATTTTAAGTAGAGGAAGGTGTTCTCATTAACATTTCTATATTTGTATGGTTTGACGTTCCATGTTGTAGTTTATTCCCAGTAACCGAAGAAGAAAAATGTCAAACTTACATGCATATGTTAGGTGTTAATTTCATACATTACATTTTTGAATAAGCTCACGTTATTTGCCTAGTACAATATCCTAAAATGTCAGCATGTTACTTGAAATTAACAAAAACAAGTTCACATGTAATTTGAATAAAAACATATTTTAGTTGTGTTTTAGTACGGACAATAAAAGTGATATAGTGAATGGAAATTAATATAAAAAGAATGATAATTTGATTTATTGGGTAAAAACATTTGCAGTAAATTGTTTTATTATGCATAGGAGTAATTGACACTGATAACAGAATGTCAGTAACCAGGTCAGCACTCAGAGCACTAAAATTAATTAGTATTGACAATATGTTCAAGTGAGATATGTTATCTGAAAACAAAAGAAAAATACTTTATTTTAATTATATAAAGAACAGAATTCATTTATATTCTACTCACTTTGTCAGTTATATTTTGTTTCATTATATATTATTGACTAACTAAAAACATATTTAATTTCTATACTCATATACTAAAAGCTTTCATCTGTATTCTTTTTAGATCTCCATAACATCATTAAGTAGATAATTGTAACGGCTCTAAAAACGATTAAATGAAATCTCAAATGGCTGTATCAAACAGAAATAGACATGAGAAAGTATACTTTTCTGCAATTTGTTTTGTAAGCCATTGAACTGATCTTCAGAATGTTCAAGACAGGTTTTTAGAATCGCTAACCTGTCACATTTATTGTTACCTTGTCAATGTTAGATGAATAACAGCAGGAGTGGCATGGCGACGACGATTTATGCTATTGACCATGTATCACGTTCCCCAATATATGTTGAATATATCACACCAAACAAAATAGATAAATATATTTTGTCAACTATATGCTGACATATAATCATTCTTGAATGAAATGGAGGAAATGTAAAACTCACATGTCTCTTATATTATAATATATTTACAATAACTAATTATTCCTGTGTAATCATCTTTAAGTATTTCATTTTTTAAAACTCTATTAGAAAAATAAACTTGAGAATATTGCAGTAATTCTCGATTTATAACATGTATATTTTAAGTTGCTGCGTATACAGTTATTTATACGTACACTGACATGGAAAAATATAGACAAGAAAGGTATAAAGCAGCTTTGATTGAGATGTTCAGCGATACACATGGCCATGAACTAAAATATTCTAATCTAACTTCGTTTGAATAAGCCACAATCATAAATCTTGCAACAAATATTGAAATATATATCCTATATTCATGACATTAATAGTCAATGAAAATTAACTCCAAAACAGCGCATACATGAGTGTAGTCTATTCTGTGATATTCTAACAAATAACGTAACGATGAGATGGGTTTTTCTGTTTGACATTCATATTGCAACTTGAAATACATATTCATGTTCAGTTTTAACACTTGATTAAGTCATTCAATATAAAGAATTCATAATAGCATTTTCCTTTCAGGTATTGTTATACATCCCATGCAGGTGGGCGTTCATCATACCCCGATATCAAATTTTTCATTGACTTTATCACAAACGATGCATTTCTTTGCAATAGGGCCAAATATTTGGGAACTGAAAAAGTTCAAAAAAATTCTAAATGATAAAGAATGTGGAATGTGTCACAGAAGAGCACTAGAGACCTTGGACAAGATAACGTAGGTTTCACGTGATGATAGATCACAAATATGTGAAGCAATAGTAGTCATCTTATGACAAACCTTCGAAGCTTTCCACTGATTCGAAAAGAACAAAAGCAAATGGAATCCGCTCTTGCTGTATAAGCAATCATTGTTTTGACAGGATATATATTTTCAAATAGAAGGAGAAGTAGTTTGGGTTAGGATATCTCTGATTATTTTCCCACACATTTGTTACAAGCTACATCAGCATATATTAAGCATCAGCAAGATAAATGTACGAGCAGAAATACTCATACATACAAATCAGTACAAAACATTGTGAATCAAATTATCACAATGTCCTGCAGGATCTAAAAATTCGCCGCAACTTTCATGTCTATCACTACAAACGGTTCAGCGCACAAAAAATTTATAACAAATTACGTAGGTACATAATTTATAGCAGCTGCAAAACTAGTGTTAAGATATTTAAGCTGCATAACCAGGTGCTTCTATTTTTCCTTGTTCACCAATGGGAAAATATTATACTTATATCACCAGTTTTGACATGTCGATTTACAGAAGACTTAAGCCTTGACATATAAATCAATAAATCACAACGGCAAACGTTGACAGTTGTTGGTTTATATCTTTAGTAATAATGATCTGCTTTTGATCAAATTTTACATCGGATACTAAAGTCTAAGACAACTTATTATCTATACCCATTTTAGCCAAACTATTAACGATGCGTATCCTGAGGTGTTTGTATGACTATTTTAAGAATTCCTATCGATATAGATTTAATACCACATAATTTGACACTCAGTTCATCTGATAATATTATTTCTTTATTTCTTCATTTCTTGGGAGTGAAATAGATTGAAGACAGTATTTTGTTTAACTACTCTGGCTTTCAAATGCCATAATGCTGGTTTCTTTCCATTAGATGGTTAGCTCATCATATTTTTTCTTTCCACTATTATTTTCATCTTATTTTAAGTATTACAGAATTTCAAGTGTAAATGATAATATATCGTGTTCATTATTAATCTCAATCATCATAACACTGCCTTCCTTTAGAAAATTTGTCTTGCGTATATGTTATTTACAGAATTACATTATGAAATATACATTTAACATGAAGCACTTTAGGCACCAGACTGCTATAAACATTTTGAAAAACGATTTTCCTATTCTTACAGGAAAAATAAGTTTCAAGAGAATTGCAATAATGTTCCATTAAACCGAATATGACTTCATTATGCACAATTCTATGGTATTTATTTCTACTTTGCAGCTTGGGAAATGGTGGCTGTCCTGCTAGCATTAAATATTGGAAAATATAATGTCCTATTATATCTGCAATATTCATTGACTTAACTGCTGATTAATCAACAACTAGCACCTAATTATTTCCACAATCTCTCATTAATCGCATTACAATATTTCATGTTGTAGTGGTAGGAAAGATAAACGTACTTGATGGTTATGGCATTTTCAGCAAAATAGGAAATGTTCCGACATCGATAATTGTGGCTCATAATCTGTCTTGAAATAATTCATACATCAACATGATTGTTACAAATGGCAAAATAAAAGAAAACATTACGCCGATGAAATATATTTCAATTGACTTTCAATGCGGAAAATTCGTATTCGAAATATAGCACGTATATCATTGAATCTTCTACACAAGACACCTGAAAATTATAACCATAAATCCATGCGGTTCATTCAAAATAAGGGTGTATAGAACATATGTATCGAAGGAATATTATATTTATCATGGTCTTTGAATAGCATGTTTAAATATTTCGATGAATCTATGGAATGTTATATAGTAATAATTTCATAACTATTAAGAAGTTAGTTCAAAATGTATTCCTATTAAAAGCATATCACAGTTTCTACTGCGTATGTATATCGACATTCATCAAATGCGATAAACATGAACATAATATATATATATATAAAATTCAATCCTTTCAATATATATTGGTGGAGAAAAGCCATAAAAGCTCGTGTGATTTTTAAAAGTTCGGTATACGTATGTATGTATATATATGTATGTATGCATGTATGTATGTAGGCAAGCATGTATGTTTGAATGTATGTATGCATATATGAACAAAAGTATGTATATACGTATGCCTGTATGAAAGTGTGTTTCAGTGTAGTCATCACCTCAACAACTACCACACGCACGTGGCATTATCTAAAAAAAACGATTAAGTTTGTACAGAGATATTCAAAATTTACCTATAGCATTAGATGGCTCAATAACATTGTGAACATTATAAATATGTGTGTATATATATAATATATATATATATGTATATGTATATAATAATAATAATAATAATAATAATAATATAATAATAATAATAATAATAATAAGAAGAAGAAGAAGAAGAAGAAGAAGAAGAAGAAGAAGAAGAAGAAGAAGAAGAAGAAGAAGAAGAAGAAGAAAAATGCGCCAAAGTAACCAGAAAAATGCGCCAAAGTAACCATGAAAAGAGGAAAACTAGTTAAGAGTAACAACATCAGACTAGATAAAACCAATGAAATAAAAGAATTAGACCAAAGCCAAACTTACAAATACTTAGGAATCCATGAACTAGATAAGACACAACACACACAAATGAAAGAGAAAATAAAAAAAGAATATTATAGACGAGTTAGATCAATACTAAAAACAGAGCTCAATGCTAAAAACAAGATAATAGGTATCAACACTTTAGCTGTCCCAGTTATAAGTTACAGCTACAATATCCTTAACTGGACACGAAATGAACTGTCCAAAATAGATAGGAAAACAAGAAAAATACTGACAGGATCTAGGATGCATCACCCAAAATCTGACATAGAAAGACTATATATACAACGTATAGAAGGTGGTAGAGGCCTTATACAGCTGGAAAACTACTATAAAATAACCACCATATGACTGCAAAAATACCTACTTCAGAAGGAAGGAAAACTGATCCAGATAGCAGCAAAACACGAGCAAAACAAAAAACTGTTCTCAGTATTTAAGGAAGCTGACAAATACAAACAAGAAATCATACCACCTAATAAACACAAAGAAGAAGAAGAAGATGATGAAGAAACAACAAAAGCTATAAAACAAATGAAATCCAAACTAAAAATAGAACAGCAACGAGCCATGATAAAACGATGGCAAGAAAAACCCCTTCATGGTAAATACTGCACTAAACTAAACGCAAAAGAAATAGACAAAGAAAAATCCCAGCAATGGTTGAGAAGCTCAGGACTCAAAGCAGAAACAGAGGGATTTTTAATTGCAGCACAAGACCAAAGCCTCCCCACCAGAAATTACCAAAAACATGTAATGAAAAGAAACATTACAAGTAACTGCAGAATATGTGGAGATGGACAAGAAACAATAAATCATATTATCTGTAGCTGCCCAGTCCTGGCTAAGAAGGAATATATTCACAGACATGACAGAGTTGGAACCTACATACATTGGAAGCTATGCCAACATTACGGAATAACAACAGAAAAAAGATGGTATAGGCACACACCAGAAAAGGTCACAGAAAACGAGAAAGCAACCATACTCTGGGATATGCCGATACACACAAATAGAGAAATTAAGGCCAACAGACCAGATATAGTTGTCAGAGATCATGAAGAAAAAATGCTTTCTAATTGATGTATCAATACCGGCAGATGACAACGTGTCTCTAAAAGAAATGGAGGAACTCTCAAAATACAAAGACCTGGAAATAGAGGTAACTAGAATGTGGAACCTGAAAACAGAAACAATTCCTATCATAGTAGGTGCATTAGGCATGATAAAAAAATATTCAGACAAATACATAACAAAAACACCAGGACTTACAAACACATATAACATACAGAAAATTGCACTACTAGGCACTGCACACATCCTACGCAGAACACTTTCCATACAATAACCATCAGAGCATCACAACAAATCACAGCACATACCCAAGGCACACAGAGCTGCGCTCGGTAGTGAAGTGAAAGCACGCTATAAAAATAAAACTACTGAATAATAATAATAATAATAATAATAATAATAATAACAATAATAATAATAATAATAATAATAATAATAAATGCCCTGATGCAGTACCAGGAAATGGCTCTCATGGCTTCTGATCTTAACTGATTGGAAGTGTTATCATGTACATTGTTTTGTCTTGGTATAAAAGATGGGCTACAGCAAATATTCTGCTCAATACCACAGATTTGCTTGTCAGTTGTTTGACCTTAACCAGTTGAGCATGTCCCTTAGTGGCTGATGATATGTGCATCTCTGATCACGAGCAGAAGTAGTGGGGGAGCATCATAGCCATGTGTTGAGGGGGATTCTTTGGGCTTTGAATAATTCACCTCTGGAAACATGGGTGGTTCTTTCAACATCCTTAAACAACCCTTATTCAGCGACCTTTTGAGCGGGATGGGCTACTTAACCTGAAGAAAATTCTAACTGGGCCCCACCTGCAAGGTGCTGTTTATCTTGATTTGAGATCACCATGTCGCGCACATATGGTTGTGATGCATGTGCCTGGTGTACTCTTATCAGAGGGTAGTCATGATGGGTATATTGGGCTTCGTATATTTTACCCCAGTATCACTTTGATGGCATGCACTGCTCTCTCACTCAATAATAATAATAATAATAATAAATCTGGAGCATTCTACATAGGGTACACTATTAGGAACTGCACATCTGTAAAAAAAAAAATTCAAACAGACAGTTCTATATCGAAACACCTCATGATGTGTCAAGGTCGGAACTTCAAAGTTTCTATCAAAGCAGCCTAACGCGACAGGGGCAGTCTTAGAAATATCGAACCCCACACCCGCCTTATAAAGAAGTTGAAACTAGCCATTAACTAGAGGAAGGAACTACACGAAGGAGACTGGTTGCTTAGGCAACATCCCCCCGTGTATGATACCTTTCTCATTTTTCCCTGCCTCCCCACCACACACAATGACAAAGAAAAGTCATTTCCCGCCACGGTTTCTCCGAATGTGTTAGGAAAGAGCTCTTCACAGGGAAATATAGAAATATAACGTAAAACTGCAACCTTGTTCTGCTCTCTCTTCAATTTGTAGCTTACTTTGTACTTTCTTGCATTTTTCCGGCCTTACACAACTACCTTCTTTAAATACACACACACACATATATATATATATATAAAACACACACAAATATATACCTACATATACAATATATACATTTGCTGATGTGGATTCGCAATGGCCTAGTGGTTAGGGCAGCAGAATTGCGGTCGGGCGATTGCGCTTTCGATTCCCAGACCGGGTGTCGTGAGTGTTTATTGAGGGAAAACACCTAAAGCTCCACGAGCCCCGGTTGGGTGGAGGACAGAACACTGCTGTACTCTTTCACTACTTTCTCTCAGTCTTTCTTCCTGTTTTTGTTGTATCTGTATTTCAAAGGGTCTGCTTTGTCACACACTGTGTGACACTGAATCTCCCCGAGAACTTCACAAACACGTTAATGGTACATGTGTCTGTGGTGTGCTCACGAACATGCTTTTCCGTTGATGAGATCAACTGGAATTCTCATCGTCGTAACTGCCGGAATGCCATTAACACTTTTTAGGACGTGTTATTTAGTTATGGTCATAAACATACGTTTTTTTTTTTTCAAGTGAATAACGATTTTAATATTCGCCTAAATAAAATGTTCATCAAAAACTCAATGTATCTTACAGCGCTGTAGGAAACATTAATCGTTTTCTGTTCTTACTATTTTACTCAATACCTGCAAGATTTCCTACGTTTGATCAGGTACATAAACGAGAATTTCAAACTCCTTACAGGAACCGGAGTATGTCTGTGAATTATTTTGTATATACATTAATATATCCATATCCTCTGTTGATAGATGTATATGCTATTCCTGAACGTAAATAATTGCCTTTATTATCAATTTAAATGGATGCAGCAAATAAGAACTTAATAATTATACATTCATAAATACAAACATACATACATATATATACATACATAATGTTATCATTAATATTATTCTTATACACACACACACACACATACATATATATACATATATATATATATATATATATATATGTATATATATATATATATATATATGTATATATGTATATATATATATATATATATATATATATATATATATATATATATATATATATATATGTATATATATATATATATATATATATGTATATATATATGCATATATATATATATGTACATATATATATGTGTATATATATGTATATATATATGTGTATATATAATATATATATATACACACACACACACACACACATATATATATATATATATATATATATATATATATATAGTTAATCCCAAAAAGAAAGCACAAAAAATACAACAACGCGAGGGCGTGGAACAAATATAGTATTATTCGACGCTCAGGAAAGAAGGAAAGAAGGAGGGCTTAATGTTTCGAGCAGAGCTCTTCGTCCGAAACATAGGAGAAGGAAAGATTTCGAGAAGGGAAGACAAAGGCAAAAAAATCGCCTACGGTACACACGCGGTCACATTTTGAAAGACCGGTAGGAAATGGCTGAAGAAAGATTTTTCAAAGACAGGAAGAGGAAAGTGTGTATATGTGTGGATATGTGCGTGCGCGGAGGTCTGCGTGTGCGTCTCTTATCATGTGGGTTAACAAGACTATCATTTGTTTCAGGGGTGTTAAATGTGGCAACCTTGATAATTGTTGAGAGTTTCCTTTCGGCATGAAAGTTGTGATAATATTGTCAAATAAAGTATATGCATTCACCCAAATGCATAAATACGTATGCATTTGTGTCTCTGTATGTCTATACGCGAAAATTTCATGAGAGTTTTATGACTTTCTTCTGCCCTGAGGTCTGCTTTCTTTTATCGTACTTAACCGACAAGATGTCTTCCTTGTTTAATGACATTAAGGACATATCTTGGCTGTCGCTATAAACTAATTAGATAACACTTTGAAATAATAGAGTTTTCTGATATCTGATATCATTGCTTTCTGCTTGCCCGTTATACTTCTAATTTCTCTATAATTTCGAATGATAGTTTTTACAATACCACTTATCCGATATGCAGTTTGCTGCATTTGTCATCATGAAAATTCTAGCTCATCTCTTTATACTCGTTCAAATTTTTACCTGAGAAGGATAGCTTTGTGTTATTATGTAGTCTGAAGATATGTCAAAACAAAATATGAACTCCTATAAGTATCTGTATACAATAGACAAGAGATATTTTTACACATTCTACACAGCACATTCCTTGGATAATGTATATATATATCCTATATATATCTTTTTACATTTATTTTCATTCACTTATTTCCCTTTATACTTTCTATATCCATACTTTTACAAAATAACTCCTCATCTTGAACTCTATTATTTCCCTGTGGTTAACTCCCTCATATCATATCTGAAGAAGGGATATCTCTAATATCCCATTAACAGTTGTAAGTCTACCTTTATGTCTCCGCATTAGACTCATCACTCGTTTTATTATCGAACCGAGAGTCGAACCTCGGTCTTCCTATAGCACTTACATAGACTTACCTGCTATATATATCTCTCGCATATATATGTAACCACCTGTGAATCTTTGGCGATTTTCTTCCTCCCTCTTCATTTCTATTGGTCTTCTCTCTGTATCTGAAGAAGTGCGTTGCTCGAAACGTTTTTTCCCGGAGCATCTGCTAATACTTTACATGTACCACGTCCTCACGTTGTTGGTTTTTTTGTGCTCGATCATCTACCTTTTAGGGATTTACTATATACATTTATATATACATAGGTTCCGGGTTAAAGTCAATTAGTTGCTTAAGTGGTACAACTCAAGTTTGGGTTAAGTAAAGTAAATCGTGTATGTTACGAAAGCATAGGAACACATACTTTTATACCGACGTCTAAGCAGTATTCATCTTTGGCCGAACGCGACTAAGTATATTATGAGTCTCAAAGCTGCACAGAAAAACAAACACGGCACCAGTGTACTGCACTTAATATACTCTGGATCCAGGCCAAATAAGAGTTTCCGAATAGGAAAAGTCATCATAATGTAACAACATAACAGCAGATGGATAATGGTGAAAAAGCATTTTGGGGATATTACTAATCAGTGAACCATAAAGTGGCGCAAACTGGCTATTTTGGATGTTCTAAATGTGTAATTCATGTATATTAATCTGATGAAACCGTTTTTTATTTTCTTTTTCATATTATGTAACCAACTTAAAAATTCGTTGGAAACAGCTGTAGTGAATAAAGCATTGTCTATCTAATGTTGTATATATTTGTGTGTGTGTGTATGTGTGTGTGTGTGTGTATTATGTGCGCATATATATATATATATATATCTATATATATATATATATATATATATATATAATATATATATTTGATTATTCAAGTTATTTTGTTTATACTCTCTAATTTAGGGGAATATTCAATTTGAAGCCAATATTTTACTTAAAGTATATGCTGCATAATATACGACGCAGCATTTCGCAATCTCGCTTCCTTTCCAAATATATATATTTCTCATTAAGTTAGAACCGCAATATTTATTATATCTCTGCATAGACTAATGCGTCACGCTTTGTCAGTCATACATATATCGATAGTTGTTACATCTCTTTTCTCTGCACACTGTATCTCTTTCTCAGCATAAGAGAGCTACATACATATATTTTAATAATTTAATGTTGCAAATGCAAAAAATCATAGACACTGACACACGCATACATTCACGTATTCACTTACACATATACACTCATATATATATAATATATATATTATATATATATATATATATATATATAATATATATATATATATATATATATATATATATACGTGTATGTATGGATTTATATACATATAGAATATACATTTACTTTCATATCTTTCATACTTAAAAACACATGCGCACATTCGTACATAACATGCATTATGTACATATAAACTACGACCTTGAATCTTATATTTTCTTTTTCTTTTTTTTTTTTGTAATGGCTGCATATGTTATATAAAGTGAAGTTATACAAAGCCAATATTAAATATTACAAATTTACATTTTATTCACATTGAAACATCGATAATATATTTATTGCACTATTCTTGTAATATTTATTATATCTCAATAACCTGTATCATTTCCTTTCCATTATTTTTCAGGTAAGATAGCTTTCTTCTTGTTGCATTATATATGGTAAGTAGCTCTCCTTATATATTACGAGTAATTTGCTTGCTAATTTTTAATACAACATTTTGACATTCTGCTCTTTTTCAAATTTTCCTTGCGCGTGTTTCTCCTCAAAGATATATCCATGTTAAGCAAACGGTAATGTATAATGTCAAGAAACATTCAAAATAAAAGCGTGTTTGAACTTTGATAAAAATCGATTTCACAGGAAGGATATTAAATCATGTGTAGTAAATGAGAATTCTCTTTGAAAGCATTTTCTGAGATGTGAGAAATAATCATGGCCATAATATTCATCATGTTAAACCTCAAAAATGGAGAATATGATGATTATGGCAGTGATAAACGTGCGCATCATAATGATGATCTTGTCTCCTTAACCAACCGTTATTATTACTCTCCTCCTCCCCTCCCCATCATCATCATCCTCATCGTCGTCATTAACGCTTAATATGGGCTGCTAAATAAGTTTCTTATTCGGTGCTGGTTACAATTCATTATCAATATACATTGTCATTATACATATGTACATACATGCAAGTATATGTATATATAATATATATGTGTGTGTGCGTGTATGTATATGAAACAGTATATATATAGAGAGAGATCGAGGGAATTTTCTCGTGCGTACCTACATATATATATATATATGTAGGTCCCGGGTTGAGTCGGGGTTAACCACAGTAAATAAGGTACTCAATACATAGCAGAGTAAATTAATTTATTTTATAGAAGGAGCTTCTACAGGACTAGAACTGTTTCATTCAAAAGAAATCATCAGGAAGCTTCCTGATGATTTCTTTTGAATGAAACAGTACTAGTCCTGTAGAAGCTCCTTCTATAAAAAAATATATATATATATATATATATGTATATATATATATATATATATGTATACACACATATAAACATATATACATATATATATATATATATATATATATATATACATATGTATAACTATACATTTATACATGCATATATATATATATATATATATATATATATATATGAATATAGACATACATATATATTTATGTGTGTGTTAGGTGTGTGTGTGAGTGTGATGATAGTTTGGATCAGCTTAACATTACTGAAAATGTCGTATGTTTTGCACACAGACACTTCATCGGGTGTATATAAAAGTAATTTTAAATGTTTCCAGATATTCCTACCTCAATTCGACCGTACATGTCATCTGACTGACTGTACATTCATATTTAGCTTCTTTTTTTTTTTTGCTATGTCCACATTTCATTGCATTTTAGTAATTAACAACTTTCAGGTAGCGTAAATTAATGGTGTCAACTCAGAACTGAGTTTGCGCAACCAACATAAAGTGTATATAATGTATACGGCCACTACGGTTCATATATACATCGTGTTTCAATGCAGCTCATCTTGGAATAGAGTTTTGTGTCCGTGTTATCAGCAGCAAATTGCTTGACATTCAGTAAACATTTCCTAAAACTAATGAAGACAACAAGATATGTCATATTCTCTATTGATTCCTAATATGAGCTATTGAATTATATGAGGTCTCCTAGACAGATAGAGTTGGCTACCACAAGCAACGGGTGGGGAGGGATCTCTCCCACTATTCCGCAGTTTCCAGCTGAAGTTGAAAATGGATGTAATAGTTCCTTTCCCTACACTTTACAAATAAAACATTTTACTTGTATCTTCATTTAATTTCATTGGTTGTCGTACCCATCTTTTATCTTGCGTTGTCATCTTATGGTGGGATTGAAACTCTGAAAACGAAGGGAATTTAAGTGTTGGATCAACAAACTGATATTTCGTATTATTTAGTAATTTAAAGATTATTGTGTAAGTCTTAATTTTATAGGTACATACTATTCTATGTTGTAACATATAATTTGAAGACCTATAATTTCTGAACATATCTAGCAAACATTGACATTAAAATGAATGTTAGATGGATATTTTTCCAGCTTTACAAAGCACCTACCTAAATTTGTGGAAAAATTTATATCGAATAGAAGACATAACCAGATTACTTTTCGCTTTCTACACTCAAGATAACTGGAGAATTTTTTTATATAATCTTGGTAATTCCTAAAACTATTCTTTCTGGCTATATATCGTTTTAATTGGGATATTTATTACGGGCCAAGTACAACAGGAATATATAGTATTCAGGATTCATAACATGACGAATCTGGGAAACTTAGTTCTGCAGCAATTCCCCAGAGTTTCAATTTCTATCATAGTGAAACAGTAGTGGTTCTCAAATATTCATAAGCATCCAGCAATAGAAGCGTTTAATTCAAATTGTCTACTAAATATTCAAGATATTCATCCGATGGCCTTCTTCTCGAAACTATGGGACTAGTTCATTAGATCTGGTTGCCGGTAGAGTTTGCAACGGTTTTATAACTGCCACGCAAAGTAATTTATAATGCGGCAACAAGAAATCGGTTACTATCCCCTATGTGAAACAATTATTTCATGCCATCGAAATTTTAAGTAAGGTGGAGTTCCGTTGAACTCTTATTAAATACAACTAACGTCAAGTAAAGGAGTATCAATGCTACACATTTTGCTTGTACATTTACTTACATACATATATATATATATATATATATATATATATATATAATATATATATATACACTTGTGCACAAACTACATATGCATGCATATAAGCACACATGCATATATCAACATACACACATGTATACACGCACGCATATATATATATATATATGTGTGTGTGTGTGTTTGTGTGTGTGTGAATGTGTGTGCGTATGCGTGCATGTGTGTGTACTTGCGCGTATGTGTTCAGGTATCTCTGTCCCACTACTACTTTTTTATGATCACCTTCGCATACAATCGAAGCTGCTCCTTTGATACTAATTGAACATCACAAAATGTGTTCAATTTTTCTTTCTTCTTTTCTTACTATTGATCATGCGTTGTAAATATCAGTGATGGATAATGATATTGACTTCTTAAAAAAAATACAAAGATTGCATCATTAAGAGGTATCAAATGCAAGATATTTTATTATCATAAATTTTATCCAATGTAAGCGCAAGGCTTTTGAGGTGAATTTGATTTGTTGTAAGGATTTATCGTTTTGCTTCCTGTTTTATTGATTTCTTTCCTGTTTATATTTTATTCTTTGAAGCAGTTTATTACAATTTTCCAAAATTATTTTCTTTCAATTTCTCGTGGAAATGCATTAATTTCCACAACTACAACAAGTACTACTGCTGCTAACAACGATGATAATAACAATAATAACAGCAAACATGCAACAACAACGGTGATGGTGGTGATGATGAAAATAATAATAATAATAATAATAATAATAATAATAATAATAATAATAATAAATAAGGAATTGGGAAACAAATATAACAACAATTATAAAACGAAATGAAATTAAAATGAAAGAGAATGCCGAACATAATTCGGATAAAAAATGTTGTTTAAAGCAATATTTTGTGAGGGTGTAAAATGCGGTTTAATATTGCAGAAGCATGATTTATTATCGTGTTTTTCCTGGAGCTGTAACACAATCAGATGAATGTGTATGCATGCTTGTAAACTACTTTACTGCTATGATGTAAAGACTTCAGCTCAGGCAGTGGATTGACCTCCTTTCCTTGTGCTTCTCTAATGTATTTAACTATTTATTGTGCATGTTTCTTTACCTTCACTTGTATTTCTTTATGTAATCTCCACCGATCTGTATTTTATTATATTTATATATTTGTGCGCGCTCGCTCTTTTTGTTTTCTTTTTATTAACATCACATCATACGAATTTTTTTTTTATCCGTTTTCGTTTATTCTTTATCATTTTGATGTTATCAAATAATCTGTATTTCATCACCACATCTCATGAATCTCTACAGGAAGCGATGAATTCCCGTTAATTCTCCTCTTTTTCTTCTATTTCATGGTCCATCTCTTTTGCCATTCTCTCCATCATCCATTTCTCTTAATTGACACTTCGCTTCTAAATACTGCGCTTTCACCTTTTCCGATCCAAGTAATATATATCATTTTTGATACTGTATTACTGCATCCCCATTATCCTCCTGTCACTCTTCTCTCTCCCTCTCTCTCCCTACTCTCTCTCTCTCTCTAACACACTATATATTCATATATGTATGTGTATACATATATATATATATGTGTGTATTTATATATATATATTTATATATATGTATATATATATATACATATACATATATGTGTATATACATATATACATATATATATATGTGTGTATATATATATATATACATGCACACAAAGAAAGCGAGGCTAATATCACTTATGTTTACACGCAAGCAACTATATGCACATGCAGACACAGCCACACACACACACACACACACATACACACATAAACGTGTGTGTATTCATATACGTGCATGAGTGAGACAGTGTGTCCCACTGGTTTTCCAATAGAACCTCCATTGCACGCTTGAACAGATATCAGTTTGGACTTCCTCCTTTCATGTGCGTCTGTATATTGGATTTACTTTCCCGAAAACTTCGCAGTTATTGCGTATATTATGTTTTAAACTTCAGAAATGTGCAATCAGTAAGGAAATTAATATTAAATTTCATTTTAACATCAACAAGCAACAAAGCATATATGTAAACTTTCTTATAGGACTGATATAATGCATTTATTTGCTCGAAATATTTTCTTACGGTCATTCTAATGTGAAATATAAACATTTTCCTTGAAGAATCAATTTTTTAAGTTAACTTTAGAATATGCATCATTATGTACGATTGATTTTTTCTGAATTAATTAGCATATGTATACGGAAAAGAGAAATTATTACGATTTTCTATCGTAAAGCTGAAACACATAACAAATTTAAGTTCGCCATATTTGCTTTCATTTCCCCACTTTAAAATACACCACCGCAAAAATTATGCACACACACACACACACACACACACACACACACACACATATATATATATATATATATATATATAAATTAAGAAAATGGAGGAATATATTTCTTTCAATCATCAACTTCCAGATAATACCAATTCATATAGTTTCATAACTAATTATTTATATTAAATAGGAACATCCAAATCCAACAGAATAATACAGAATAAAACAATATACATCAATAAGTAAGGTAATACCATAAGGATAATACATATAAAATGGATCTTACAGCTGTTTCAGCCCGTAGATAAGAGTATCTCATTATTCCCATATTAGTCAGTATATTGGATAAATGATATCCCATAGTGGCTTACACTCATAACCCCTATCTCACTTTGTGTATATATATATATATATATATATATATATATATATATATATATATATATGAAATCTTAGGTTGAAAAATAGCACTCGAGTTGGTGTGTGTGAGAAAAATAGGACTAAGTAGAAAATGCTAAACTAATTTTATCATGAAGAACCTTTTAGTACCACTGTCAGACTTTGCGACAATTCCAACTTAGAG
>NC_042997.1:2897600-2900100 GCF_006345805.1 Octopus sinensis | reverse complement strand
ATATGCCTATATGAATATGTATATATATATATATATATATATATATATATGTGTGTGTGTGTGTGTGTGTAAGTGTCCATCTATATGTGTATGTGTGTGATGGTTAGGTTATGCTTAAGTAGATTTATATCATATCTTATACTCAGATAGAGGTATATTAATTTCCGGGAATTTTATTTATTTATTTTTTCATTTCATTCTCAATTATTTACCGCTGGCTATATTCGGAAAATGCTTTCATATAATTTAGAATAGTATTTATAAAGAATATTTTAACATATTTATCTAACTTGAATCTGGTAGGAAAATGTTGCAGGCTAGTAAAGATATTTCTTTTATATCATTTTTTTTATATTCAATATTAATTTTGCAATTTGCTATCTGATATGACACAGATATGAAAGAAAATTTCAAGAAAAAAAATGTACGTGTGTTTTGAAAATATTCCATTGAGGAGAAAATGAAACTAAATATGTGTTCCACTCATATATTTCCCACATTTGGTTTCTGAATTGCATTCAAATTGATTGCGTATACCATCTTCTTAAAGAGAGTATTCTATTTTTTAAAAGATATGAATATGTTAACACTATACATGCGTTGTACATTTAAATTTTTTCGTACTCAGCTATGTTTTTATCACAGAAACATAACTGTATACTGTTCTATATTATAAGAGTTTTGCGTGGAAAATTTTGATACATAAGTGAATATAAATAGAAAAGTATATTTATTTATCTTTCTACATACCTGCAAAATTATCCATCACTTTCCCTATTTTATATATATATATATATATATATTATATATATATTAATATATATATGTGTGTATGCATGTGTGTATACATACTTATATATATGTGTATATATATATATATATATATATATAGATATATAGATATAGATATATATAGATATGTGTGTGTGTGTGTGTGTGTATATATAAATATATATATATGTGTGTGTATATAATATATAATGGTGTCATTGAGACCCAAAGGTTTCAGGTAGTGCTCAATAAGTGCTATAGACAGATCGTAGTCAAGTTCCAGATTCGGTAATATTGCGAATATAGGGTTCAACATTGGTTCTAAGTCAGCATGTATATATAAGAGTTTTTTCCGTAATAAGATAATAACCAAGGCTGTATAGATATTAGAGTATTTATAGATAGAATGTCTTACAGCTGTTTCTAGGATATTAATTAATAATATCCCTCCGTCGGAGACGGTGTGAGAGTAAAATTATGTCATAGTTAGTTTAGATGTGATACAAAATAGATTGTTTAATATGAATCCTTCCAAATATAGAGTTTATAAGCAATGTTAGATTCCCTTGTGAGTGAGATCCAGCGGATTTTTAAGCTTGGTCATTTCCAGTAGGTAATTTATATACCTTGTTGCAGAGTGAAAGGTTTGTATTTAAAATGACTTACAAATAGGGAGTGTATTAGCAAGGTTAAATTGATAACAGGAAGAGAGGAATGAAAAAAAGACGAGAGAAGGAAAAAATGAAAGAGAATGGACAGAGAAGATTAGTAAAAATAACAAAATAATAGAAAAATTAAAAATAAAGAATAAAAAACCTGAATCTAGGAGTAAAAGGAATAAAGAAAAAAGAAAAAAAAGAAAAATTAAGATATGAATCAGTCAGGGGTCAGTGGAGATAATTTGCAAGTATGAGTGAGGATAGTGAGACGAAGGTATAATAGTGTAAAAGATACAGAGATGGGGGAGAGTTAAGAGGTAAAGGAATAACCAATATGTAGTAGTAGAGTCTAATTGTGGGGCAAAGATATGAAGAATTAAGGAAATAGCAGTTCAGTGCTTAGTAATCTATATGTAAAGATGAATATACATGTATATATCAGATAAGTTACATATACAATCCTTATTCGCATGCCTTTGCACTCATACACGGTCACTTATACGCTCATCTGCATGTATCATCGCCCCTGCATATGCAGGCATATATACCTTGCATATGTACGTATGTTTACATATACTCACATGCATGCATATACGCATACCCTCACTCGTACATATATACGCGCGCATGGGTGTGTGTACATACATACGAATATAATCAGATGGTTGCATATGTGAGAAACTAAACAGAGATTATGAGTTAGAGTGCAAATTTATAGGCTATTGGTATTACCTAAGGAGTATTGTGCAAATGTTCTGTATATACCCTACATATGCAAATATGCCGTATACTCTATCATGGTCCATACTGGAATCAGGACGTCCCTACCAAGGTCAACGCTCAATCTGCAAGCTTTGCCTGAAGGAGGGACTCTTAATATTAAAGCCCAACTCTCCAACACTGCTTAATAAACATAACGAGGCACTAAGCACTTGCCACCACCGTTTTTATCACACATTTAAATTCTACCACAAATCCAAACGCCAGAATGATCATATAGTACTAAAATATAGGTTACTCTCTCGGAAATGCGTCCCGTATTTTTTCTAAACGCATTAACATAAGATTGG
>NC_042997.1:2882600-2892600 GCF_006345805.1 Octopus sinensis | reverse complement strand
GGAATCTTTAACAATTGTCACCTGTCTATCTTTCCTCATTTTGAGCACTCAAGTGCAATATAAGTCTTCAAAAGCTTTTCCTCCCATAAATTGAAGGAGGGGGAGAAAATGGAGTTAGAGAAAGATGGAGGAACAAAACTCTTTAGTAGAGAATCATATCAAAAAGTTGATGATTAACTTACTTGGGAATGGATGCGTCGCGTTCAATTAAAAATAAATTATAAAATTATATATATATGTATGTATGTATGTATATATATATATATTATATATATATATATATATATATATATATATATATACATGCATATATGGGTACAAGAGTCACAGGCAGTGCAAATAAAATGAAATACGTAAATGAACGAGTCATATACGTACGAGAAAAAGTGGAAATCAGGATAAGTAAATACAGAGAAAGAACCCTTCGTCAATTGTCGGCTGTATATCTACTTCTCATTTCGAGCATTCATCGACAATATGATTCTTCGAAGACAGTTTCCCTCATGAATTCTACATTAAAATTCAGGATTTATGGAGGGTCAAAGCTGGGAGCATAAACGGAAACCGAACGAAAACAAACATGGAGGAATATTAGACTAAAAAGAGAGGGCTTTTAATCTAGTATATAGCTTTTAAGGAACTGACCTCGAATGGGAACATCTGCAAACAGATCTCTTATGTATTTGTAGAATTTGTTGTAATTGCCTCCTCCAGAGTTATATCTCAATGACGATCATATTCGTCGCAGAAACAAATCATGTTAAAACATCGCCGAAAAGAATTTTAGAAATGAAAATTTAGGAATCCAAAATTTCAGGATTGCACATCCGGATTCGGCCAGGAATGCTATTAATTTACTCACAGAGTTGATCTTTAGATTATAAAAACGGATATTACATCATTGATCATATATTACAATTTACGTAGAGCCAACACTACAACATTTGCAGAGGCTAGATCTTAATGATCGTGTTTTATTTTTACACAGAACTATACTTAAAATTCTGTAACATAAAACTGTTTCACAAGTCAGTTTGTGTAGAAATATATGTTGTAACACTCCAAATCCTGTTGCTACTCGCTTTAGGTTTTACGTCATGAAATTAACAGAAATATTACAGAAATATATAACGTAAACCATTTTAAATTTAAAATATCTTATGCAGAATTATTATATTCTTTTTCACATCAATTCCTTGATGTAACTAAGAAATCACAAAGACGAGTCCTCATCTTTTCTCTTAAATTCTATTGAAAGAATGCAATTATTAGATTTCCATTTATGAAAATAGTTTTTGATGTATTAATACAATCCGAGTCGCATAAATTTTAAAATAGCCTTTCCATAAAAATACGTCCTTGAAAAGCACTATAGAATATAAACGAATACTACAATGAAAGTCAAGAGAACCAAGGAACCAAATACGACCTATTAAAATGGCAAATGAAATGCTTTCTCATAGCTTAATGGTTTTCCTTTATTCATTTTTTATTATTTCCATTTTCCGACATATTTCATTGAAAATACATATCGCATTCAATCCCATGGCTTCTAAGTGCGTCTATTTATTGGATTATCAATGCATTGTTGACCTTAATGAGGAAACAGCCTCACGTTTTTCATATTCATAGGGTGTCAATGAGGAACATGATAATAAAATTGTTTTTAAAGGTTGCTACTATAAAGGCATGAAATGTTTCTGAGATGAGTGAATGCAGTGGAAATATTTTATTGCATGTTCATAATTGTCTTGACTTTAGGAGATTATTCTGACATCTCAGATAGGCATGAGATATGGGAATGCTTTAAACATCATAAAAAATAGATATTTGATTAACTTTTTCAAGTCAATAAACAATTCATGTTCAGTATTGCGACTTATATGCACCTACTGTCATTACAATATCTATGATTTTTAGCTAACCCATGCATAGTAAGGATTATTCTGATTTTACACACACTCTGACGTACAAACGAACATTTATATGTACATATACATGCATACATACATGCAAGCACACATATATGAATATATGTATATATATATATATATATATATATGTGTGTGTATACACACACACACAGACACACACACACACACACACATATATATATATATATATATATATATATATATATATACTACAGTAGGCACATAAATATGAAAGAAGGTGAGGTAAAAAAAAATATTCGAAAACAGGAGGTAGAGTAATATCAAGAAAAGCTGCTACTCAATTTCACATTCCCATTCCTCGGACAGTTGTAATAAAGACTGGAACAAAAGGTTTATACGTATAAATACAATGTACAATTTATATTGACAGATACATATTTGAATTTGGCTTCATTTCATTAGTCGTTTCAACAAATGGCTTTTCAGAAACGGTGCTCTAAAATTAAATATCGTATTGTGTAGAATAAAACAAAACAGTTATTCGAATATAAATTTTAGTTTAGAGGGGAAACATACATGCCCAGAGTAAATTAATTTATGTTAAAATAAGTTTACTTATAATGTGAGTCTCTTTATAATAAAATATTCATTTACAGAAAATCTAAACACAGAAATATATATAGACACACGTTATTCGCATATATCCGTTATATATGCACACACTAAAATGCACAAAAGCTGATATGTATATATATATATATATATATATATATATATATATATATATATATAATTAGCCTTGATAGATCGCTAGCCACTACACATTCTATATTTTCTCGCCTTGTTTCTTTCTGTGTTCCATTCTGTGGAAGAAGAGTAAAGACATTTTCACTTACCGTGCGTTATACTAATACAATGGATTTTATGTCTACACCACCTGTCTTCGTCTTTTGCTTTTGTGAACTCTCCGTATATATAATATATATATATATATATATATATATATATATATATATATATATATATATATATATTGGTAAAAAACGGTAAGATAACAAAAGAAAGAAAGAGACCTCAATATTATGTAAATAGTGGAAATTTATCTGTAAAATAATATGTGACAATCATTCGGTAGCCAAGATAAAACTCTGAGTTTCGGATGCCGAGGAGGAAATCCACACCACCATCTCTTCGGTCATCTAGCCACCTGAAAAGACGCTATGAAAAAAGATCATTATACAAAGGGAAATTACTGTGTTATAGTCCGCTACTTACACAAAAGCGCTAATTCGAATGAACGCTATCTAAGATAAGGATAAAGGTTCATAGTAAACACGTAAGCGTGCCTTTTCATACGTATACATGTACGCTCGGGCACCCACATGCGTACGTATACATCACTACGAAAACTTACACATTTCACTCGCATTTTTCGCCAAATGTTTATGCATATATATACAAACTCATACACACACGCGCACCGTAAATGTCCATATATACGTCTACATACACACAAGCACAAGAAAAAACAGGGTTAGCATGTGTTTATCTATCTCCCTGTTTATACTGTCTATATATGTATATATTTATAAATACATATATATATATATATATACATATACATATATATATACATATATATATATAAATACATGTATATATATATATATTATAATATATATATATATATATATATGTATATATATGTATATATATAATATATATTATATATGTACATATGTATATGCATATATAGATGTATAAATGCATGTAAATAAATGTATATGCATATATTTATATATGCACATATATATATATATATATATATATATATATATATATATATATATATATATATAATATATATATATATATGTGTGTGTGTGTGTACGTATAAATATACATATATAAAGGCTCAGGCGTCACTGCGTGACATAGGCCCAGGCACATCTGTGTGATAGGCGCAGAAGTGGTTGTTTGGTAAACATAAGATTGCTTCCCAAACAATTTATTCCGGGTTCAGTTCCATTATGTCACAACCTGAGCAAGTATCTCTTATTGTATCCTCGTACTGATCGAATTCTTATAAATGGATGTAGTAGACGGAAAATGAGAGAAACCTGTCGTTTATATATATATATATATATATATATATATATATATATATATATATATATATATAACTTAATAATATTTCGACTAGTTATTTCCATTCTATACATCTTATGCGAAGTATATATTTGATGCATGATCCATAAATATGATTCAATTAAAAAGGCGCAATCGGGAAATTAATTCATCATTTCTATTCGGCTTTATTTCGGTGAGGTATTGTCTTCAAGGTTTAAAGTTGCATAGCGATTTAACGTTAAGATCAGACGTTAGACTCAGTGTTATTTCGGAAGTTATCTGTTATCTAGTTAAGAACCTAAATGCAATTGTTATGTGGTTCATACCGTATTTATAAGGTTGTTTCAACAGCCTACTTCGTTTTAGATCATTCAAAATCAGTTTTCATATTACAATACTTGGTTCATAGAGGTTAATTCCATCGTAAAGGACTTCAAGGTAAGCAAATCAATTATGGATTTTCATTGATCTCATAACGGACAGCTGTATGTCTTTAAGCAGCTAAATGCTACATTTAACTTTTGATTTAATTCTACCATTATATCAGTAAATATCATGGTTCCGGAACTTAACTGCGATTTAATGTAATAGAGTTTTCTCATCATATGTCAGATGATGATCTCTCATCTTACCATGTTCACTTAAAGAATTTTAGTACTCTGTGTCTGCCAAATTTTCTCCGTTTCACTGACTTTTCAAAGAGATGCTGATTAGCTTTCTTCAGAACATCCTCCACGTCGTTTGACAACATCAACAGACTTCAGATTTAGTCAAGCGAAATTTGGTATACTACATCTACTTAAACAAAGTGGTTCTCGGCCTATCATGCAAATGAGATATGTAATTGAATTTGATTAATTCGTAAATACAACTGACTTCTAAAAATCTTTTAAATATGACTGCTGCAAATTTAGATTAATGTGAATTGTTATTGTTTTATATACGATAAACTCATAAAATTTACCACACAGATATCCTTTTCTATGCACCTCAAATATAAAGGCGATTTGTGCACGGATTCCTACTAATTGTGGGTTACTATTTATATTTGCTGTTGTTTTATAATCTTCCTTAAATCAAACACATTAGGCGCACTTAGAGCGACCTTAAATATGCATAATTTAAAACATTTTCAACATACTGGACTTGGTTTCGGATAAAGTTTCTAGTCAAATTATAATACGCTAATAAGTAGTAATAGCTTGCCTCGTTACTCACCGTGAAATACGAAATCCGTTGCAATAGGTGGAAAGGTGTTCATACCGCCTTCTGTGTTCTGGAAATAACTGAAAACCTGGTCAACGGATTTCTTTGACTTTGTCATTGATTTCATACCATCAAAATCCTGATTAGAATTTCACTGGCTGATAAGTAGGACATTAGACTCCAATTATATAGGGAAAGGTCCAAATACCAAATATATTAGGCTTTAGAAGGTGACATCTTCCTAAGATGTAACGTTTTGCGAACGAAACCGATAGTCTGTAGTTAGAAAGGAAACTTATTCATTTAGCCATACAAACCTAATACACATACATACACCAAGCACACACATATGTGCACACAGGCGTGTGTTTATCTATCTATCTCTCTGTCTGTACTGTCTATATATATATATATATATTAGATGAGACTACCCATGACCCAATGGGACACAAACAGTCTAAGGTGCCCGAAAAAACGCGTATCTCGGGAATCTGTGGTCCGATTTACGATAAATTTGTATTATTCCATTTGCATTCACATTACTTTTAAAGCATTTCGACAATATAAGCCGATTTAGCTATCTATAAATGTACCCGAAAAATCCGCGTATCTCGGTAACGCGTTGTCCGACTAACGCAAAGCTTGTTTTATTCCGCTTTTATTCACATGAATATCCGATTCGTGATGTGTTCTGCTTTTGTATCTTTCGCTCTGTTTACGCCAGACGCTCAGCTGTCCGAGCGTTTGATTATTTGTACTCCTGCTTCTGTCTCTTTCCCTCTGTTCCACCAGACACCCCACGCTTGCGTTAACAACCTCATCGATCGTTCTATTTGCATGTTTGTCTCGATCTCAGACAAATATTTCATAAAAGACACCTTCTAATTTCGGTGTGACCTAATATTTTCTACCGGATTTTTCGACTGTATTCAACGTATCTCACTTCGAAACACGCCGCAAGCCACGTTCTTCCGAACAAGAGAGTGTAGAGGGGTGTTGAGGACATTGGAGTTTTCCAAGAAACCCTCATTTTAACAACAGCAGAGTTTTGTTATATAGATTTTTTTTCTTTTCCATATTACTTCGCATGCTTTAGATGAATATGACATCGAAATCATGCGTAAAGGGCATTTACCCCCAGAAACCGGAATGTTGGCTTTTATTTCTAACACGCTCCGCTACCATGTAATAGCTATTTCGGGTCCTTTATCACAAACAACTGTATTTCCTCATAACATAGAGAAATGGATGTCTTTTAAGGTACGCACTCATATAAAAAATGTGACGTCGTTGCCGTTGTCGTCGTGGTATAAAATGTTTACGATAATTGACTTATAGAAAATATTATAATGTAAAATGTCTGTAATGCAAATATATAAATGAAATAAAGTTCATTGCTGAATCTCCATATGATTTTTACTGAAATCCAATTTGCCTATAATTGAACTAGATGTTAGTTCAACATGTATACAATGTTTGGTGAAGGCCGGTTCCCTTATTTGGGCAGCAAGATAGTAACAGACAAAAATTGCCCTTTATATATAAGATACATATATGCATGTGTGTTTATATATATATATTTTGTGTATATACATTCATACACACAACACATGTATATTTCTTGGGTATTTACATATATCTCTTATGGATTTGCTCACACGCATACATGACGAATGCTTGTCTTTTTTAGCCTCAGTGATACTATAGATCTTACAGCAACACTAACTGGAATTCCTTTTCAAAGATAAATGCAATGCAGAAACATGATGATGGGGATTGTATAAATATAAGCTACATCCGATCACATCATATGCAAAATCAACACTTATTACACGCTTGACTGGATACGATCTTTTAGGTGATGGAAACATTATTTGCTTGCTTTGTTTCATCTACACAAGAATGGCTAACAAAACATGATCGGTTTTGAAAGACACACTCAGTTATGAGCTCAACATTTAAGAGATTACCTTTGCCTACGTCGTTTTATTTCCCAGCGTCTCTGTTACTCTTTTTCCTGTTTAATGTGATTCTCTTTAAATTACAAGGCCATATTGATTACACATTTATCCTTGATGCCCTATCAGGTTTAGTTATTCCCGTATTTCCACACGAATATTTTTTTCCATAGAGTAAATGGTTTGTGTTTTCTTTTTTTACCTTTTTCAATAGAAACAATATTTGTTCTCCAACCTTGTCTGCAACATCACCATATAACGTTTATATTTACCATTTACTGCCTTCAAGATCCCCTAGTATTTTCTTAATACCTCCAGGATGTATGGAAACTTTTTCAAAATCTCTTTAGCTATTTTCAGTGTAATGTCCATTTAGAGCAGCAATAATTTTAAAAATATCAGTGGTACGTCATTTAAGAAACCAATATTCAAAAACTATATATGACTTCTGAAATCTATTCTCAATGTTGATTTGCGTCCCCACTTTATATTCTACTAAGAATAAATATAGTGCTTTCAAAGTTTTATTCTATATCTATATTTTAGAATACACATCAGTTCTTCTAGTTTAAAGTGGATTTAAAAGAACAATTTTATAAAGAGGTTTTGAGAACTTCGATATATTACATGCTAATTAAATACTATAAGTTATGTTTGTGTATCTCGTTGTGTGCGTGCTAGGAGGTAATTTAAGCTGAAAGTTTCTTTATATTTCGTGTAATTTCTGTATCTCTACTTGGACAAGTAATTGAAGCTATTCCAACTGCATTAAATTCTGAAATAAATATCAATTTTTTTAAGCCACAAAAAACTATATTTAGTTATTTATATCGATTTAAATTTAGTTGCGATAATTATTATTTACAAATTGTAGACACACCTACATACAATTTCAGACACACCCATAATAGCATTAATAGCAGTTTTTGCATTATACTTATAATATACGCATATCAATGGAACAAAACTGTTATTAGAACAAAAAATATAAAATAGCAATATATTTATTTTTTCTCAAATAATACATTTGCTTATGTTTTTCAAAAAGACATATTTATGTATTTTTAACACCTAAATACGATATAGTAATATGAATAAAAAACGCAAATATATAGAAATATGTTTGTGCTAATTTGCGCCTCCTTAAAAACCGAGTCCGCAGATTACACTATAACATTCAATGTGATGTTTACCAACCTTTCATAAACTTATCAACATGTTGGTTATAGACAAATGCTTTCTGTTTCCTCTAATAAGCATATTTCCCTATTTTAATTTTATATTATTATTTCCACTATCAAGTCCGTAGCTTGATAGTGGAAATAGTTTATATAATAGTAATATATTTCCAAGTCTATCACCCCATACCACCCCAGAAAATAATCTATAATAAATTCCACACCAAATATCTGAACTTTGTGAAAATTTGCTTTCGACAAACCATGTAAATTACAAACATCATTGCACTTCAAATAGAATCTGACTTCAAAGAGAATCTGACAACAATAGAACCTGAAAATCTAAAGATCTTGTATGGGCAGGCACACAATGAACCAGGAAGTGTAAGACATTAGAAGGTGGTTTACGTTTTATTTGGAAGCATTGGATGACCCATAAACTATTTGTTGTATCATGGAGTATGCTTAATATTTCATTGCACTTCAAATACAATCCAAGAATTACGCAAAAGGATCTTCTATGAACATTCACACTATTAGTCAGGAAGCGTAAGGTATTTGAAGGTGTTTCTTGTAAATTTGATGCATTAGATGTTAATTTAAAGCATAACTTGTTCATTTGAAGCATAAACCATTTGTTGCATCGTGAAGTATGAATACAATTACTTTACACATGACTCATTCCATTTCCTTTTTTAAAAAATATTTAGATAAGAAAGTACAAACCTAACATTTAGTGAAACGAAACGAACAAAAATTTGTTAGAAATTTATTACTCCTCATGTGATAATCACTGTTTGCATCAGCAAATAATTTGTTTTATTCTTTTATCTGTTTAAGTCATTTGAATATGGCTATGGTGGAGCACTGCCTTTAGTCGAGAAAATCAACCCGAGGATTATTCTTCATAAGCCTACTAGTTATTCCATCAGGCTCCTTTGTCGATCCGTTACGTTACGGTGACGTAGGCACAACAGCATCGGTTGTCGAGCGATGTGGTGGGGTCAAACACAGACGCATAGAATAGAGATATACATACATACACACACATACACACACACACACACACATATATATATATATATATATATATATATATATATATACGATTGGGCTTCTTTCAGTAGCCTTCTAGGAAATCCACCAACAAGGCTTTGGTAAATCCGAGGCTACAGTAGAAGGCACCGGCCCAAGATGCCACGCAGTGGGACTGAACGCGCAACCATGTGGTTGGAAAGCAAACAACTTACCACAAAGCCACCTCTGCGCATGTTTGCTGATTTCTGTTAACAAAGGTCTGTACCATTATATTCATCGGTCTGATGAGGTATGTTTGTCTGAGGTGACAGAAAATAAGTTCGAAACATTGCGAAATCTACACACACACATACACACAAACACATGTATTTGCATGCATATGCATGTTTGTATGTTTAAATATATATTTACGTATACACGTACAAAAACATAGATAGATAGATAGATAGATAGATAGATAGATAGATAGATAGATAGATAGATAGATAGATAGATAGATAGATGTGCGTGTTTAACTAAATGCATGTACTTCTATGCATAAAAAAGGCGTCAAATTTGAGCATTCAAAGTGGCCAGCAATATTCAGTCTAATTTT
>NC_042997.1:2872600-2877600 GCF_006345805.1 Octopus sinensis | reverse complement strand
AAATAACTCTACTGTTAATACAAAAATTTCATATCTATCCATGTCATTCAATACGACACGCACGTAACCTCAATCAATCCATATCCTTCAATATAACACGCACATAACCTCATGTTTTTCATACTCCTTTCACATGTAATGCGAAATCATCGCATAAACATTTGCACATGCGTTGCATTTTGGAGCAGCTAGCCTCTAGAAGTTTACTGATATCATAATTTTTCCGTACATGTGGACAAAAAAAATTAACTATTATCCATATTAATTGCACCAGATGAAAAAGCGACAGAGGCTGTGGATCACGCTCATTTTATCATTTTATTCTTAACGTATGTGCATATAATTATGTTCTCTATATGGCATATTTCTGTATGCATGTATGTGACGTATATTTTATGTGAGAATATACACTGTAATATATGCATATCCATGTAAATGTGTTAAGACACATATTATATATATATATATATGAATACATCGAGTATGGATTTTATATGGCGGACAAGATGGAGTGATGATTTTAAAAGCACTAAAACATTGAATGTGACTTTTAGTCATATACAGATTGTATCATTCCTCTTTTCCCAAATATGCATTGATATAATTTGTAAACAAGCTCCGATAAGAAGAGAAAATAATCATATGACGAAAATCGATCTGAAATTCAATAGATCAATATATTTCACTATTACACACAGTGTTTCCGGGAAATGTAAACCATTTGTATCAGGAAAGTAAATATATTTTTTTAGAACTATGGCCTTTTGTATTTATGGTGAGAAATAAAATTCTGATTGATTTTTTCACCTTACTATGTACGCGGAGTATGTGTATGCTTATAGTGAGTGTATGAGACATTGAAATATATATATATATAACGGGAGACATATAAATAGTAAATTAGATAATGAAAAACGAATGCACATTGTGTAAATAATATAATATTTTTTTTTTAAATATAAGCAGTTAAGACTGATCAGCTTATTCCTCAGAACCAATGTTTCCATGAATATTCAAGAATCATGATATTTTAAAGTGTTTTCTGTTTTTATTATATAATTTCAAATTTGTATTACGCTCAAAAACATGATGGAATTTATAAAGAGAATGGCTTCTACTTAAAATATAACTTCTCTTTTTTAAAAATATCAATCCCAGGAATTCGAAGCTTGTGCGTGTATGTGAATCAATTCAATAACATTCGTGTATCACAAGTAAAAATTACAATAAAACGCCAATAAATATGTTGATGTCCTCAACTCTGTAATAAAAGGCAACGTTTATTTCTTTATATATTTGATTGTTTATTTATTTGTTTTGTTTATTTATTTATTGTTAAATACACATAATATTCGCATACAACATATTTTTGAAATTGGCAATCTGGAATGTAAACTGAACTGTATTATAAACCCAAATTACTAGTATGATAATTTGTTTTACTTTTTGATACATACTTTACTCTATATTTTTAGGAAAATAATACTGCAAATTCCGAGTAGATATTGGTTTTATGTTTACACAAATCATCATTGAAATGAAATTATCGGTCAGATACATATACATACATACATACATGACAATATGAATAAGAAAAACGAAATGAACCAATTCACTTGCACATTACAATTAGAAACTGTAAGTGAAGCACTAAAGATCTCCGAAACTTTTCACACACACACACACACATATATGTATATATATTTATATATATATATATATATATATATATATATATATATATATATATATATATATATATATATATATATATATATATATATCCATATATATGTTACATATATACATTTGTGTATATGAATGTGTATGTACAGATATTTATATACATACATACCTATACACACATCTCTAAAGAAATATAGAAAACACACACACACGCATAGAAAGAAGACATTCTAAACGATAATTATGTAAATTTTAATTGGATTCACATTTCAATATATAGGGTTTATTTATAAGAGAATAGCTTGTAAACGTTTGTTAGCCATCTTATTGGTAATATACGAATTCAAGTATTCTGCAATGCACAAAGAAATGTGCGAGACAGTATCACATTCTATAAGATAAGTACGAAATGTTTCCTAGAAATGACGGACATTAATTTAGACGCTAAATAATTTTATTCATATTAAACATAACAACTAGTAAAGAATTATAGATATCTGTATAAGCATACATACACACACAGAGAAGCACAAAGGTATTTGTATAGAAGATACTTGTGTGAATCTTCTGTGACAGTACGTGATTAGCGTGCGCTCTGGCATGTTTACCAGAGGAGTCAATCCTCAGTTTCAACTTCAATCGAAAGTCTTCTTTTGCACCTTGATTGATAGTGAGGAAACAGATATGCCGTGCAAAACCCGCTTTGATTTTAACCTCTTTTGTTGGTTAAAATATAACAATTAATAAAGATTTCTAACGTAGCACACTTCCACAAGGGAAAATGTTTTCGTATTTTACCTCAATCTTTTATGCTTTTCCCTGCAGGTACGAATGTAAAAAATTTGAAACCTATATATATTTATATATTCTAGTAGTAATGTTGTTTCAGATGTCAAAGGATAGATCTTCTCACTCTCCCACTTACGTTTAGGTAAACATGTACAATGTATAAATACATCAGCCATTATAATCAATTTAACTGCATTCATAAAATTATTTAATTACTAATTTTAAAATGTCATCACGTTTCTATGCATCGTACACTTGCTTACACTCATACGCATCATGTGCGTGTGGGCCTATGTTTGTGCTTGTGTGTGTGCGTGGTTGTATGTGTATGTCAGGGTTCCTGTGTGTATGTGTGTCTGTGTATGTGACTGTGTTTGCGTGTGTATGTAGGACACTTCAGCTATAATTAATGATAACTGATGTTTATCTGGAAATGCTCAAATTTTCCCTTATGGAATCTGATAATCCTTCAACAATATTGCATGTAATAAATTATCTGCAACACTAGAATGTAAATATAGTGTCAATTAAATTAACTCAAACAGAAATATATTTTATCTCTCACAGATGTGTTTGCGTGAGAAAATGTGCGTGGAATTATAGATATAAACAATTTGTAAAATATTTATTTAAAGCATATGTATGCATATGTATGTGCGAATCTCAATAGCATCTAAGAAAGACTAAATGCCTACCCGTACTCATACACACACACGTGCGAACACACACGCACTCATACACACTCATATGTACAAACATGTTTTCTAAAGCTGCTTAAGAAAATACGGTTTATATGCGTGTGTGTGTGCATATGTGTGTTTGTGTTTTTGTGTGGGTGATTGTATGTATGTATATATGCATATGTGTTTATGTTTGTATGTACGTGTGTGTTTGTGAGTGTATGTTTGTGTCTGTGTTTATTGAAAAAACCTAGATATAGATGTATATTATTTTTCATCCCATAATTCACTAAATTTTAGTTTATGTTGGACCGTAAGCACAAAATACAATTTCGAAATATATTTGCAAGTACAGAATATTTCTATAAAGAAAGAAACTTATACAGTCATATAACACACTTCCCTATATTGTGAAATGCGCGAATATTCTTGTTTGTTCCCAGACAACTCCGGCAAATACTTTTTCATAAGTTGCGTATTTTAGTTGCAGTCATTACCAATATTTTTTTTTCTATTTTGTGTTGCCCAAACTAAGCAAATTCAACAAATCTTTGTCAATTTCGATTGGGAATCCAACATTATAAGTCCCAGCTGATAAAGAATGAGGAGTAGTCCACAGCAGCATCATCAAAACTAGAAAAGTTTAGAAACATCACAATGGCGACACAAGTCCAAAATAACTGCAACTTGATCTGGCAGTGAAATCGGTATTTTCGTTAACGCATGGGTCATTCATTCTCAAAATGCGAAATGATTTGAGCTCAAATGTTGGCAATTCATTGTTTAAAATTCGAAGAATTAAACTACGTTAAATTTACAAATTACAATTTTCTCAAAAAATCCAAGTGAAAGTAAGTTTTCTTTTCACACATTCTATCTGTATACGAAGTTTCAAACTGTTTAGTTAACTAGAAATTCCGTCCATCAAAAGGAAAAGATCCCACGATTCTACAAATAAATATGCCACTATTATTTACGCGCGATGCTACGCATATACCGTGACTTCAATTTCAATCGTTTACTAGGGAAAATCTATAAAAGCAACTTCAGCCTGCTACAACAGCACCAACAACTAAAATCTTCCGCTATTCCCAACACTGACAGAATTATCAGCATAACCACAACTTCTGCCAACAAATTCTCCATAACCTAGTAAATTGTTTTTTGAGTAATCAGAACTTAGGAAAAGATATCCAATGAACTCTCTGAGCTCTAACGGCACTTCCCTAATGCAGAAACTGTCCTCATCACTGCAAATAAACCATTAGTCTCTTAGAAGCACTACTCCTGTCTCATCATTTTTGCTGAGTACGCAAGACATCAGACCATCCTTCAATTAAAAAAAAAAGTACTGTCCAGTTCATTGAAGTGTGGGTCACCGACCACCCTCATCAAGTTTTTTTCTTTGTTCTTACATACACTCACCTTCACAGCTGAAGTAAAAGATCGTACCTTTGGAGGAAATGAAAGTGATACTATTTTTCTATACGATTCATTTATCACAAACGAAAGTGCGTCATCCTCCAATTGTTGTTGTGAGTCAGTGTCTGTGCATAAAAAAAATAATGAGTTAACAATAAATGGTCTCTACAGACCACTTCATGAGCCACTACACTGTTTCAAAGAATGTCAGACGATAGTAAAGTATTTCACTAAACAATGCCAATCTGATAAGATCTAATGATGTACAACTTGAATTTCTCCTAACGATCTCGCTCCAGCACACATTTGTGATCTCATGCAGCTACACAATGCTAACTGGGACACATTCACCCACGATTATTTACGCGTTGATTCGTCTTTCACTCCCATTCTCATCCCAAGTAGCTTAAACACGTCATTGTA
>NC_042997.1:2847600-2870100 GCF_006345805.1 Octopus sinensis | reverse complement strand
ATATCAGCAGATTCTGTAGATTTTTGTTTGTCTTAAATTCACAGTGCAGTATACTATATTTTACTATACTATAGATACATACATACACCCCCATGCATACACACACACACATACATATATATATATATATATGTATGTATGTATATATGCATGTATATGAAAACATATGAAATATTGTAAATTGCATATCATAAAGAATTTATGAATACACCACCTTGAATCATAGTCTCACTACATTGTAAATGCATGGAAAATCTGTATTAATTATTGTAGAGTTGTGACATAGCATCTAAATCCTTACACAAAAATGCTACATACTATAATTAAGGTTGGAATTCTAATGCATTTGTTAGAGTTCCTATTAACTACCAAAATATCTTCCAAATATATCCTTCTTTCTAATCCAAAAAAATAACATAGTACGTATTTAAATGAAAAAGTATTAAATTCTTCTAGAGTCAAACAGGCTCATCGGTCCTGTGTCCAGGTTTTCGTGGCGATCCGTCGCATGTATATTCACGTTTGCTAGTTTAGAGGGCTGGAACGACGTGAAATGAAGTGTTTTGCTGAAGAATACTACGTAACGCAGTGTCGAGGATTGGAAACCACAATCGTAAGTCCGACACCCTAACAATTAAGCCACACGCTTCCACACTAAATATTTTAACATAGGGAAAATACGAAATGCTTACAGACGAAACGTCGAAGCGGGAACTGGCAAAATCGTTAGCACGCCGAATAAAATGCTTAGCCTATTTCGTACGTCTTTTCCTGCTGCGTGTAGGTTGAGTTTGTATTTTATTTATTCAGGGTCGCCAAAATAAGTAGCAATTGAGCAGGGTAATTGACTCGCCTGTTTCATCCTGAATCTTAATCCTTGTGCAGTTTCAGAGCCAAGCGTTTCATTAAAGGACAGCCATAACATAGATACTCGACTCAATGATAGCTTCACAGGTTTGAACCAATGTATTACTGCATCAGCGCTCTGTGATATATCAAGGAATATGATCCTATATAAATGTTATTTAAAGTAACGAAACATAATTAAACGTAGATCGTTCAAAGGGAACATGGCTCTTCAAACCGTTTTTGATTTCTTGTAGTTATTTACTTTCAAAAACGTACGCACGTTTGAGAAGTTTCTTGATATGTTTATAGTTGAAAGATGAATAGAAGCCCAAGCAGTCACACACACACATACACACACACACACACACACACACACTCACACACAAACACACACAAACACACGCACGCGCGCACATATATAGACATTTAGTAAAACACTACGCATGTATTGACATACACATATAATTACACCAAGAAACTTGAATGAATGTGCGTATTAATATGTGTGTAGTATATTGGTGCGTATGGACAGGCAGTATGCCAATATGATGCTATAATAAATAGAAGAAGGCAAATACATTTTTTAGAGCTTCATGAATTATATCATCTTTCTGTTGGCAGATATTAATTATAGTTTCACGCTTATATGACATTAATCCCCCCTTTTTTTATCCGTTTTGAAGAACCGTTGAAACTTTCTTCTTATTATATTGCGAGCTATTATTTTATTGTGGCAAAGAAATGATATAATTCACCATAAATGTCTCTTATATCAAAGAAGTGATACATCAAGTGGTAAGTTTAAATGGCATCTATTTTCTACTTGTATTGTCTTTCTATTACAAAATCATATAGATTACGAATTAAAATTGATATCACAGAACGGCTGGAGAAGTAATCCGTTTCTTAGTTTATAAGAATATAGTTGTGCATAATGCATGTATGTGTGTAAATGTATACACGCATACACACACATGCACACATAGACACATATATAGATATATGCACACATAATAACATACACATTATGTTAGTGTGTACGTATGTATTTATGCATTAGTGTACGTGTGCTTCTACGTAAAACATTTTTGAAATAGGAGGCTTAGATTTTGTTTAGATTGTATTTACACCGGTCACATGCTACAGAGCAAGGCTGTGAACAAAATGGTTTCCTTAGAAAAAGGTGTTCTCTGCGCAAACACCAATCCTTTTAAGAAGGTTATTGTGAGTTTTAAACATATTGATACGTTAATCATCCGCCCCCTACGAATTACGGAGCTATACAGTTTTCTGAAAATATATGCTTCGCCAACGTTTGGCCTTTAGATCACAATAATTTTTCTTTGTCTGTCGTTGATTTGACTTTTTGTATAACGCACTAGGATGTGATAGCTTTTACATTACATTGGCAATACATCGAGCTTCGCTCCTCATCGTAGCCTACAACTAAGGCGACGAGCTGGCTGAATCCTTGGCCTGCAACATTTTTAGTTTCTTTTCACATTTCCTGTGTCCCTGCGATTCTTGTTCTTTTTTTCATACAGTTATTAATCGTGTATAGACAGTTACAGAAGCTACTTTATTCGTTGAGATACATTAATTTTCGGAACGTCTATAATATTGTCACTTTCCTTTTACACGAAACGTTAGTAATCTGCATTTAGTATTGAACCATTTCTATAGTTAATAGCTTTCATATATATATATATATACGCATATATACACATACACATATGCATACACACACATATATACGCGTGACTGAATGTGTGTAATTATATAATCCTACATATTTATTAATATACTATTGTATATATGTATAGCAAAATGGAAGGTAGCAAGCCAAAATATGTTCACAACAACAATTGTTATTTCACGCTCCTGGGAATAAAAAAAAAATCAGCTTTTATAGTGCTTCATGTGATGATTTAAGGGATTTCACTTGAACGGTGGGGGAGGAAAGATGAGCAGAACGACAGAAGAACGAAAAAGTAAATTAATGCAATCACGGCGAAAAACTACCTGAATGAAGGTGATTATAGTAATGATTTCATGGTAAAAAATGGGACATTTTTAGAAGGGTTGTAAATAAAAAAAAAGTGACGGGTGTCAGTGTGCGTGTTAGTTTTTCGTGTGCGTGTATGTGTTTTAATGTGTGCGAGCATGTATTTATATGTGTGTAACTTATATTGAAGTGTAATTGTCAGTGCACCTGGTCATGAGTGTGTTGTGTGTTATTTTTTTGTTTGTAACTCTGCGTTTATTTTTGTGCACACCTGTATAAGAAGAGGCATCTTCCTATACGAATGTGGCGAATGCGTACGTATGTGTGTGGATTAATTTGTCTTTCATAAATTAATGTGTATATGTCTCTACGTGGCTTCGTGTGTATAATATCAATATTCACAAGTTATGTGTCGTATGGTGTGTGTATGTGTTTGTGTAAATGCGTGTGTGTTTTTATGCGTGCACGTGGATGTATAGCGTGTGCGTAAGTACGAAGTGTGTTTGCAGGTGAGGGTGGTTTTACCAGACGACGAGGTTATATTAAAAGGTAGGATATTAAGATGTAGTGAAATGCCTTTATGCCCGTACATGTGTGTGCGTAAGTGTGTGCAGTGTGTGTTGGAAGATGTATTAGATGTGAAAGCTTTGGATGGCTGCACATATTACGGACACGCTTTAATGAGTTTAGCGGGAGAAGAGACGCTGAGAGTGATAGGTTTTCACATAATCGGGTAGAATGCGTGCAGAACCTTAGAGTGGATGAGTGAAAGAGAGAGAAAAGGGATGCAGTTGGAATGGATAGGGTGCAGGAAAATTTACACATGTGTGGTCTAAGTGGTGTACAAAGGGGAGAGTGGCTTGGAATCGGGTGGGTTTATACTCATTGAATAAAGCGATTGACCATGTAATGTGTCTGAAAGTCGTATTCGCATCAGTGCAGACAAAAGAGACGGAAGAATGGAGGGCATAGCTAGGCTTGCTTGGAGTGGGCTAGGTGTGGACTAGATTGACATGACTTAGAATCGCAGTTATTGCATTATATAAAGCATTATATTACGCAAATGCTGTGACACGTTATACATACATGCGTTTGTATGTATATATGTATACATATGCTATGTTCTGTAACGCATAATGCACAAGGTCATTTTTGTTCCTTGCTACATTATTCATATTCCTTAATTTCTATACTCAAACACTTGTTATTAGAACATTGAAGACATCAAATAATCATTTTAAACTAAGTTTTAGTTCATTCAAGTATTTACAAAAGAAAAAATTTTATGTTAAATTATGTTAATTCGGCAGATTTTTTACCAGAGCCGGGAGATTTTAAGCCCGTGATAAATGTGACAAAGAAACAGTGTAACTATTTCCTACTTCACTCTATTTTAGAACATACTTCTGTTGTTTCGGATATCCATTGATGCTCATTCAAATTATTTTATATTGGAATAGTTTAGTTACATTTCCATATAACTATGTTATTGCCACATTTCTTCATTCCTCGACAGTACATTGACATGTAACATGTTGGTATTCCTTAATACCGTAAAAATATTTTATGGAAACATAACGAATTTTACCAGACGAATAAAATATCCAACATGGAAAATGCAAGTATATGTTATATAAGAAACTAATGAAACAACTGACTTTACAAAAATCAATAGTAAAAAATATATTCCACACTACACAGTATTTATTCAATTGTGTTAGGTACTCAGAGTTTTTCTCAGAGCTTCATTATCATAAGAATGGAAACGTTTTAGTTAACACTGATGGCGAAGATTCTCAAAATGTTCACTCTTCCAAATTGTCGATATCTAAGAGATTATTTACCACAAATAAGTACTAAAATTATTTTTATTTGGAAGGCGGCGACTTGCCAGCATAGTTATGGCATTGGGTAAAATGTTTAGCGGCATTTCTTCGAACTTTACACTCCTCTTTCAAATCCCACTCGGGTCGACTTTAATTTTCAGCGCTTTCGGTGTGGAGAAAGAAAAATTACCAGTGGTGAACTGGAGACGACGTAATTGAAATCAATATTATACTCGTGGGGTTGATATTAGAAGACACTATCCTAAGTAAATTTTAATTTCAGAATATCCAGATTCTTTTTTCTTAAAATGTCAGAAATATCTTTCATTGTCAAACATTTTCCATGAGAAAACAAATTATAGCATTCAAGTTAAGTTCCCTGTAGAAATGTGCATTTGTTATTTTCACGTAACTTGTATTTCAGTTGCCATACTAAAGGGTTACCATCGCGTTTTGAATCTTTAAAATAATATCCTACGTTAATTTGCTGCGATGGATTAGCTCAATGGAAATTTAACAATGGTATGGCATGGAGATATTGTTGAAGTAAACAATAATGGATATTAGAATGCGAAACATGATAAGTGTTTCCTTAAATAGATTTAATAAGAACCGGTTAATAAAAAAAGCAAAGGCAAGATTTAATTAACATTGAGATTACATATATGTGCATATTCGTGCGAGGTTTTATGCGTGCATGGGAAAGCATTGTGCGTGCGTGTGTGATCTGTTAGAATTCATTATTCAAAAAGTGATACAGAATATACGATAGAGAACTGAATGATTTTACACTTCAAGCGTATGCACTTAAGAGAGCACAAATATATTGACTTCATGGAACTATCATTAGATGTTAGATTCTGGATAATCTTTTCCATTGCGTTCTGGAGTAATATATAAATATATCCTCTTTCTTTTGTCTTTTACTTGTTTCAGTTATTAGACTGCAGACATGCAGACATTTTAGTCGCTTATTCTATCAGTCTCTTTTGGCGAACCGCTACGATTAAGGGACGTAAAGACATCCGCACCAGTTGTAAAGCGGTGATGGTGGGACAAACACAGACATAAACGCAGATACACACACACAAACACACACATAAATACATACACACATATATATACATATATATATATATATATTATATATATATATATATATATATAATATATATATATATATATATATATATATATATATATATATATATATTATATATATATATATATATATATATATATATATATTGCCCATAAGCTATAGCAGAATGCACTTGCTGAAGATGCCACGCAGTGGGACTGAAACCGGAACCATGTGGTATGAAAACAAGCTTCTTACAACACTGCAACTCTTTCACCTACATGTATGAATATGTTTGTGTGTAATTCTACTACGTGTAACCATTATATAATCATATATTTACATAATATAGAAAATATATTTAGAACAAGTTTGAAGCATCATGGAAATTTTTTATCTCACATCATACTAACCCGTATTGCTTATAAGCTCCAGCAACCCAATGATATGATTCAGTAGAGAAATAAACGGATACTTCTTCTTTACACAATATTATTGTTGTTGTGATAAACTAACAATGACGTTCTCATTGTGGTGCATAAGAATTTAATATAACTATATATGTGTGTGTTTGTGCGTGTATGTATAGACCGTAACCAATAATAATCAGCAAAACATGATACATCGGAATTAACACGAAAAGACCGTTCAAATAACCACCATCTCTCTTTTGTGGTTGCCCATTGAATGGAATCTGTACAGAAATAAAAATTCGTACTAACCAAGTGTACACACCGGTTGCTATTTCTGAATATTTAAATAGCTGTGAATGTTGGGTTCATTTATTCTCTTAAACCTATAGTTTACATAATTATAATCAGTAACAGACATCGCAAACAGATTTGTGTACGCATACTAGAATGAATGTTGAAATGTTACCAAGGGGAACAAAAACGATGTATAGAATATCCGTCGGTAACAGCATGGTTTCTATTGAAATTAGAGTGCTTATAACGTAGAGGCACGGTCAAGGAAGTTATATTTGTTATGTTCAGTTGCATTTGTACAACATTAGAATAAATAAATTACATTACTGGTCATCGAAAGAAAGAAATGAAATACGATTTATAATAACTATGCTAATACAACTGTCTCCTTTTTCTGTTTTCATCATTCTTGCATTGTTTGTACATGAATTAATAATAAGGAGGGTATTGAAATCTAATAAGCAAACCTTTTGAAATGCCAGAACTCACAAAATACCATAACAACCATATTGTTGTCTAAAATCTATCATTATCGCATTCTTAGTGGACTTATGGTTTTTTTTTAATTATTTGACCGAGGAGCATTAACTGATATTATTAATTTATACGATTTTGTTGCATCGGAGGCCTGAATCTAACGCTTTTTATCGACCACTTTGTATTTAGGACAACGTTTCAAATATTAATAATCTGCATTTTACAGTTTATGTCACCTAATGACCGCAGAGTTCCACCACTATGAATTTTTAATACTATTGATAAAACGAAGTAAAATATACATAAAAATGCTGAACGAACTCGTATATACCACATTGTTTACATTGGATCGCTAACAGAAATTATTGATCAGGTCAAATGCATAACACGTCATCTTTTCTTTTTTCCTTGATTTTCTCTTTATTTCTTTGTGTCGGATATAATTCATCATTATTTTATCGTTGTTCCTTCTACACAATCGCCAACATGCTATGTTTCGTACATATATAAAACACGAGGTATGTTGCGAACACTTCAGCGCGCATGTAAGCACATGTGTACACAGCCCTAATGCATGTAGTTTTACACACTCTGAACAACTAATGAAACTTTACTCGTGCTTTTACTCTGCTTGAAATAACTGCAACATTCCCATCAAACGTCACTCTACAAAATAGATAATTTAGTCATGGATTCAATATAACTAAATAACTGAAGGGGATTTCACGATATAAATGCCATCGATAATGAGTTGGGTTAAGCAACGTGGCCACTCTTTTATTCTAATTTAATTTCACGTGCTATAAAACAGAAATAATTACACAACTAATTCTCAACAGAATTATGACACATTTTATTTTCTTTCAGCTATTCTAATGCATTTCTATTGCTCTAACATCGATGTTATGAATGTATAAATATATAATTAGGAGGGATGTACAGAAAATAGTGCAAAATGTACATATATTATTTTCTGCAATTTTCTACTCTGGACACAAAACCCGAAATTTTGTGGGGAAGAAACCAGTCGTTTACTTAATTTATAGTCCCCGAAAGGATTAAAGGCAAAGTCGACCTCGGTGCAATTAGAACTCAGAACGTAAATACAGACAAAATGCCGCTAAGCATTTCGCCCGGTGTGCTAAAATTTCTGCCAGCTTACCGCCTTAAAATGCACATGTATTAACTGGCATACTGCCAGTGAAATGTACATGTTAGGAGAGCAAGTATTTCTCTGTAGTATATTTTCTTAATGGCTTCTAAACAGAAGTGTTATGCCATCATTGATCTCTTCACCACGTATGTGGGAAATTCTCCAACAAACAAAAACGGCTGAAGGTCGTTTACGAAGAGAAAACCCAAAGAAAATGTAATGCGCGCATTTGGTTGAAATTGTTTACAAAAGGAGAAACCAAGGAATGAGAAACAAAACTGTGGAATCAATAAGAGAATCACACCGAGTCGACGAATTCATTTTCGAGCGTAGACGAGTTACAGATGAGCTGGGGGCACAACTGGAGTGTAGTCGCAATGCACGAAAAAAGGCGGGGAAAACTTTGGGTGCAGGAAGGTGTGTGCAAATTGACACTTAATTTGAAGAAGAAAAAAGTGGAATCTAGGCTTATATATTGAAAACTTTTAACTCCAAGGACGACCCATTTTTTTCCCGTTCTGATAGCAGACGTGAAACATGGGCTCAGGAGAACGGAACCAAAAAAGAATTTGAAGAAGACCTATATTCACTAACACAATGAGCAACCATATAAAAATTTGGTAACAAGTGCAGCTTCTGCAAATTAAGATGGTTAGTGTTCCCCCCATCTAACGGATAACAGTTACTTTGTAACACTCAAGAAGTAAAATTTGCTGCGAAGAAAATTTATACAAATTATAGCTGAACTTTTTTGACCGAGATTTGAGAGTTGGTTTCAGTGATGGCGCAAATGCACTACTTGCGAAGAATACTACGTTGAATATTACTTATTATGGATGAAGTATGACTCTAACAACATGTGCAATGTTAAGGACTTACATCGAACAATAAAGAAGTAATGCCCTCTTCTTCATTATAATATAACTCTACAATTTCCGAATGAAGCTAAATAAGAATAACCATAATTCTAAATATATATTCAATATTTACAATTCATAGTTACTAGAAACCGTAAATATATTATATTTTGATAGCCAACAGACTTCTCTCTGTGTCTTTATCTCTTCCTCGCTTATTCTGAAACACACACATATATATATACATATACGTACTTGTATATATATATTATTATATATATAATATATATATATATAATATATATATATATATATATATATATATATATATACACATATAGGGAGATGTACTCGCATAGCAAGTAATTTGATCTGAGATCGTGTGATGAACCGAAAACAATTGCAGCGTGGAAGGTGTTTATAAGCCATTTAAGAAACACACAAAAGCCGTTCGATTCACTTCAACATTTAAGTTTAATTTGTCAAAATATTTTCGTCGCTAAAATCCGCGACCTGTTCACTGACAAAGTCCGTGCTGCATCTAAGCTTAGATGCAGCACGGACTTTGTCAGTGAACAGGTCGCGGATTTTAGCGACGAAAATATTTTGACAAATTAAACTTAAATGTTGAAGTGAATCGAACGGCTTTTGTGTGTTTCTTAAATGGATTATAAACACCTTCCACGCTGCAATTATATACATATATATATATATATATATATATATATATATATATATATATATATATATATATATATATATATATATACATATATATATATATAATATATATATACACATATACATATATATATATATATAATATATATACACATATAAATATATATATACACATATACATATATATATATATATATATATATATATATATACATACATGTATATATATATACATATATATATATATATATATACTTGTGTATATTTATAAATACATATATACATGCATATATACATATACATATCCGAACATGCCCATTTGTATATTGAGTTGAGGTTTCTTACTGACGCTACCTACCTTTTCTGTTTTCTTTGTTCACTTTCTATTTATGAAAAGGGATCCTGAAGACAATTCTATCAACGATAGAAAAAATTATCCGAATGCTTCAAATAATAATGGAAAAAAATTGAAATATATTATTTTATTTAAACTTAAATGCAATAACACACGCATGCGCTCACACTGGTGTGTATGTATACATATTTGTGTATGTGTGTGTATTGTTCGAGTGTACATGCATATAACTATATTCATATACGTATACACATGTAAGTATGTATCAACATTCATTACATAAATATATAGATATATGTGTGTGCATGTGTGTTTGTATGTATATTTATATACATATGTATATATGAGTGTGTGAGTTTGTAAGTGCGTATGTTTATCTGTGTACATGCGTGTGACGATGTTGATTCCGGTTTAAGGGCGTGTGTGAAACTAATTTTTATTATACATATAAATAGTTTCATTTGAAATAAATCCGAGTAATTTTTACAGTTATGTGAAGATAAATACTCGATTGGCCATTATAGTATTAGATTTATAAAGATTAATTCCATTATTCGCCTTCGAGTTTTACAGCTTAAATTTTGATTGGTGAAATATTTTGAATGCCAATTTCTAATATCCACGAAAGTCTGCAGACTTTTCTATTCTTACCAATTTTCTATATATTTCTTTTCATTACCTGGCTCTTCTTTCATGCCACTAATACATTAACACATATAGCATAGCTTGATTTATATCTAAATATATCTTGCACAATTGTGCCAAATATTCCAATACAGATTTCCTAATACTTGCTGTGAGCAAAAAGTACTAAATCATTCTATCTTACGACTGGCTATTTCTCAATCAGTTACAACCGATACAATTACAGGACTGGCACTGTTAATCGATTCAGACGTGAGGAAACGCAATTTTATGCTGAAGGCTGTTTGAGCAAACTTGGCTGAACATCAACCGTCACATAGTCTACAGACCTTATGAATATGTGTTTAAAATACTGATATAAAGAATACGTTGCGAAGAGTATTACCGTAAATAAAATTGTTTTCTCTTCATATTCTTCTCACATTATGGCGACAAAATTGATTCTTCCAATGTGTTTGAAAATATTATCTACTGCTTATAATTATTTATTCAAAAGTGTTGCTCTAGTAAATACCACTGAATGTAACAAGTAAAGAATATATTGTTATTTCTGGAGAAATGATAATCCAAGCTGGTATGTCCTTTGTCGTTTATATCAGACAGTTTTTTCAGTACTTGTTTTAGAGGGATGCGTATAGCATCTGGATCTTCTGGGTTTGAACGGCAGTTTTTTTTAAAAATAATTTCCACGTAACTAAACACTTTTAAACTTCGTATACTGGTAGAATGTGTTTATAAAACATCTTTTTCTCTTGGCTTTATTAAGAAAATTCTATAGTTTGTAAGTTATTTGTTGTTATTTTTCTTCAATTTCTGCAATTTCAACCAATCAATGACGTCTATTGAGGTGAAAACATTCTGTGCCGTATGAATATATCCCTCGTTTAAGAAACAGATTGCGTTTATTTACATTTCTGAAGAAAAAAAGATACCCTAACCCGAGCAGTAACGCTAACCCTAACCCTAACTAACCTTAAAGCAGATTAAAATGCAATAGATCTATACTATGGTCATAATTATGGGTGACAATTTCATATGACACAGCTGTAAAAAACTGCCGTTCAAACCGACAAGATCCTAGCATCTGGCACGAGTACAAATAACTTGATTTTTTTATTTTAATTCCATAGACGTACTAGCCACAATTTTTAAACAGAAATACTATCTACTTCCGTCTGGAGATGTTCGATGTTCAAGAATTGCCCATATTTAGTTAAAACACACGCATGTTGTGTTACGATGTGAAGTATTTGGACAAGGTTTCTGACACAAGCCCCATCCCACGTCTCACAAAATTCTATATATATGGCATATTGTTATATATATGGCATATATATATATATATTATATATATATATATATATATATATATATATATATATATATATATATATATATATATATATATATATATATCTATATATAATTTATAAAAATATGGTAAAGTAAAAGAATTCACTTTACCACACACCGAACTTTTCAGAAATAGCAGCCAAAAATTTGGCTATTTCTTCAACTGCAAATAAAAGTCTCCAGACAATGCATACTCAGAAAAATAACTCACAACTTATTTTTCTGAGTTATTTTTTCTGAGTATGCATTGTCTGGAGACTTTTATTTGCAGTTGAAGAAATAGCCAAATTTTTGGCTGCTATTTCTGAAAAGTTCGGTGTGTGGTAAAGTGAATTCTTTTACTTTACCATATTTTTATAAATTAATACTTCAAATATACCGAATACTGCTTGGTCGAATTTATTAACAATTAATTAATTCGACCCCCTTTTTTGATAACAATATATATATATATATATATATATATATATATATATATATATATAACGTTTTGTGAAGAGAAGATCAGTAGGTTTTCTAGGAAGTCACTTACAATATATTGCATGTCAAATGAAGTGACATCTGAAACCATGGAAGACTAAATTCCAGACATATATTTCACAGAATCCTTTACTCTAGGTTGTATTAACGAATTATTTATCTATCTTACAATAACACTTGGACACTCATAAACTTTTGCCCGTTCTGTGAATCACCTTAGATACACGGTGCATATTTTTGTGGCGCATTATATTGATACGTATTCCCAGTTTCTTTCAATCAACAGGACAACATGAGCCTTATGAAAGGGAACCATTAAATTAATAAGCGCATAGGAAACAAAAGCTAACTAAATGCTGCAAACTAGCAGAGACGTTTGAGTCAAGCTTATGCAAATGCTTTGTTCAGACAAAAGTGTTAAATCATAGTTCCCAAAAGAACTTGAAGAGGCCCTGTCCAACGACGGACATTTTACTAGGCTTGTTATTTTTTCCATTGTCAAATCAATCTTCTTCGTATGAACTACATGCTGCATTTGGGGGAAAAGAAGACAAACTCCAGGGAATTGTTTGTACACGTAATGACGTTGAAGAAACTCTTCAACGTATAAAATGTACCTTCCCAACGCTACCGAAAACCTATATTTTTAAAATTCATAAATCTAATTCTTTCACGAGTAGAGGAACAGTAGTGGATGCATGGCAATAGTTCAAAGAAGCATAGATTTAATACCTATATTATTTCGATTTGATGTGTATCTCAGGCAAATCAAAGATAATAACTTCCAGTTATTCTGACGTACTTTCATTCCTAACCTCCCTACTATCGTCTTTTACTCACTTCCAATATTTCTAAGCTCATTGAAACAGCGACATTCTACAAAACAATGCATCAAAATTTCCTCGTAACGATTAATAAAAAAGTTTCCATAAAGCCCTATCGAATGTTCTCTCCTATCTCTTTGATCATTGAACTCTCTCACTGAAAATCATATTTGAGTGCAAGTTATAGTAAAAGACTATTCACCAGCAAGCCCTTTTTTACGAAACTGAAATCGAAAACTCACATAGAAATTTTGCATATGCCTGGTTTCCTCAAGTCTTCCACATCTTTTATTGGTAGCTAGATATATATAAGGATGACCTTTTTCTAACGTTCCAGAATTTCTCTCACCTCACTAATTTTCTTACTGCGTCTATAATTGCTACTACTTGAAGTAGATGACTAGATTTATGCCATTTCTTCTAAGTAATTCCCTGCACTTTCGTGGCACATGCTTAATAGGCGACACTACTACTTAAACTTTTATACGAAAATGCTGATTATATAACATTTTCTTCTCAGCCGTGTGTTTTCATTTTTTTAATCGATGTGCAATGGTTCGAGATATATAATAATGGCATCAATCATACAGCGCAAAAAGGGCATGTTAATTCAAGGACGTTGTCTATCCTCTAGATAAAGCAAGTACTAAATAACCTATACGTATATGCTTGTGTAGGAAACGCTGTAACATAATATTGTATGTTTTGAATCACACCTGAAGTAATTAATTTACTGTCGCGTACATTATCATAATCTCTTAAAGCATGAAGTACAAATCTCTGGATTTATATAGAATTTATCAACAAAGTTTTAATGTGGCATATTCAGAAAACTGACTTAATTCGTTCTGTCTGACGTAATTAATTATGTCTGGCTATCACATATTCCTCTAATGAAGGTTATTACTGCATCGCGTAGAATATAAAATGAATCATTGGAAGGAAATATATATTCCACCTGTAAATTGATTTAGATTAATTAAAATATTGACGTTAAATAGACGTAACATATAAACACAACCTCTTATGCATATATAAATATATGTATCGATATATATACATATACATGGAAATATATGTATGCATGTGTATAAATATATATATATATATATATATATACACTCAAAGAAAAGGAGTACACATATATGGTTGTATGTGTGTTGTACGTGTGGATATGTGAATATATATTCTTTACTCTTTAACCATTACATTTTTCAATTAGTAGACTGCGTCCTGAGGAACCACTTTGAAGAAACTTTAGTGAAATGAATCCACCATAGAATCTGTTGTGCTAGATACTAATTTTATCGAACACTTTTCCCGAAACGCTGGTAAGTTACTGGGTCGTTAACACACCATCATTGGTTGGCAAACAGATTGGAGGACAAATAGTCACACACGCTCATATATGATAATGTGTATATATATATATATACACGATGGTCTATTTTCACTTTCCGTCTCCGAAGGCATTGCTTGGTGCGAGGATAGAATCCTCCTGAACTGAGAACCATGTAGTTGGAAAAACAAGCTTCCTACCACACACCATAGGTGTTATGTTTTGTAAAAACACTTATACATCCGTTTGAAATAGATATGAACCCAAATTATATCCGCTATAATAAAGAATAAATTGAGTGACCGGGGAGGAAGCAATTACGTTTGAAAATTGAAACCACTTGGAAAGCAATTTAAATTCACTTTCATTAAATAACCAATAATGAGATGCTGGCAATAATCGTGAAAGACGCTCTCAGAGATTCTTAAAAATGGTAAACGTAAAACAATAAATACAATTAAAAATCAAAAATTTAACACGACTTAAGTAAAATGACCAGGAAATACACTCCTAAAAATATTTGGTCGAATATTGATTTAACGTGTTATCGATTATTTCGCGGTAATATTTGGCTTTTCATCATTTTACAAAGAGAAACATCATTTAGCTGTTTTAAAATTGAATAGAAGAAAAAAATCATTTTCAGAACGTTCTTGAAATCAGGTTTTCTCGATAATTTATGTGATGCGTTTTTTGAAACGTATGTATCAAATATTGGGTCATCCCTTAAATAATGCGGTTTTCTTTCAGTAGCATGAACTAAAAGTCCGAGGTTGACGGGATAAACTACTTGCATCAACTTGCTTTAAAAGCAGGTAGTAATTTTACCATGTACTTATTCTTAGTACAAGGTTTAAAGAGTACAGTTCGATGTTAACAATTATTATTTTAAAGCAATAATGGAAGTAACAAATGAGCATCTTCGGTATATTTTGATTTATGAGCTCAAAAAAGGAAAAAGGCAAAAGAATATTAATGCAGTATATGGGGAACTGACAATAAGCGTAAGTCAGTGTCAACGGTGGTTCAGGTAATTCCAAGCCGGAAACTACACCGTTGAAGACGTGATGCGTCCTGGAATATCTGTAGAGCTCGTTGAGGACTACCTGCAAACCATGCTGGAATAAAACTCCAACGTAACTGTTGACGAACTAGCAGTAAAGCTTGGATTTGGCATTCAACCTGCGTGCCATCAGAAAAGTTAGCAAATTGGAACAATGGGGTCGTCACAAACTTTGCGAGAGTAATCCCGAGCAAAGAGTGAATGTGTGCACTTCTTTGCTGCCACGTCTCATGAATGAACCTTTCTTCGACTGAAGAGTGACTCAGGACGAGAAATGGGCTCTCCATAAATATGTCAAGCGCCGCAAATAATGGGTAGGGAAAGGAGAAACACTGGTACCCCAGGCTAAAGATGGTCTTCACAAAAGGTGTTCTTCCATCAGGATAATGTTCGATCACATTACAACGAGGATGTCATTCGAAAGGCTAGACCAATTTGAATGGGAAGCGATACCCCACCCACCATATTCGCTGGACATTGCTCCAACTGATTATTATTTATTCCGCTGTCTTCAAAATCATTTGGACGGCTAAATTACGAATTTTGTATATAAGGTCAGAACAGTAGTGGACGAGTATTTTTCGTCATGGACAAGTGAATTGTAGAAGAGGGGCCATGCAATTCTACCAGATAGATGGAAGAGCATTGTAGAAAATGAAGGATTAAAAAAGCACTTTGCCTCTGTTATGTTTGAAGAATAATAGAAGTATAAAAACTGCATTATTTGTGGGATGACCATGACATGTTTCTCTATAAACTAAGATTCCACACGCAAGAAGCTAACCCTAGTGACTTATCTCCAGCTCACCTATTTGATAACATGAATGTCTATGATGCCGACTGGGACACAATTACGTACGAGTATGCATATGTTGACTGGTCTTTCACACGCGCACACACTTCCTCCAGCATCAAAATATCTTGGCAGGTCTTTGAAGATACTGTCAGAAACATATGTGCAAAACGCACCATACCAAGACCTGTGAAGTAAACTAAGTCTAGAATCCCCAAAACAGAAAAGATATTATCAGAAAATTATAAAGAACAAACCAAAACATTACCAACACTGCCAACAACCACACACATATTCGACGGCTATCGCTCTGCTCGAATCCAAAAAATACAACCTTCAATAATACATGAAGACCATCATCAATAACCAAAGTCAACTTTTGCGAAAAAACACTAGGTCACTGTCTCCACTTTTGGCCTTATAATTGATGAAAATGGCACTCTTCAAGATAATATCAAAACCATAAGTGAGATACTGCAGTAACAGTATTGCTCTGCTTACATCAAACCTGATATGGCCGATATGGACTGTATCACTGATGATAGTTCTCAGCACACTATATAGGACATAACATTTGGCGCCCCTGATATCTTAGCAGCAATAAACGAAATTAAACACAATTCATCAGTAGGTCTTGATAGGGTTCTCTGCTTGTGCTCTGGTGGTGAGTCGACACCAACTTGCATCTCCTCTTGCTAATCTGTGGAGGAACTCACCGGACGCTGGCTATATTCCTGAAAACTTTCTGTTCCAGAGAATAGAAAGAGAAACAAGTCCCTTGCATTGAACAACCGTCTGATCTGACTCATCTCTCATATCATCAAGGTATTTGAGAGGCAGGTCAGATCACAAATAACCAACCTTCTTCAATGCAGCAAACTGCAGAACCCCAAAAAGCATAGGTTCCGTAATTGAAGGAACAGCCTAACGCAGCTCCTGCAACACTTTGGCGACATTTTGAGAGTTTTCGGAGAGGCTCCAACATCGATGTCATGAACCTAGATTTCAGCAAGACCTTTGATATGGTTGATCATAAGATTCTCTTGTTGAAAACAAACTACCCAACATTGGTGCCTCTGAAAAGTTACTACAATGAATCAAGTGTTTCCTGATAGACAGAAAACAACTCGTTGTAATCGAATGAGAAATATCAAGCCCAACTAAAGTCAGGAGTGGTGTTCCTCAAGGTACTCTATTGTGGCCACTTCTGTTCATCATCTACATCAATGCATTGCTAACGTCATCAAGCACAGCAACATAAGAATCTTTTCAGATGATTCCAAGATCCAGAAAGTCATCAATCTAGTAGGTGACCAAACATGTCTTCAGTGAGATCTTCTGGCTGTCATCATTTTGACAAAAAAAGAAAAATATGCTGCTGAACGAAGAAAAATGCATACTCCGAAACGTCTATACACCCATCCTTCACTTGAAACTGTTATGGCATCGAACAACATCAGACACTTGAGAGTACTTGTGGATAGCAACATAATCTGGGCCGCTCATTTACACAGCAAAGTTGATATGGTCTGCAGAACGTGTTTCTGGATTCTCAGAACTTTCTAGTAGAGTGATATCCAAACCATTATCGTTCTCTTCTCTACTTTTACCCTATCCCACCTTGAATACTGCTGTCCAATGTAGTCTCCTAACATGAAAAGAAGTATTATGAAAGTTGAATATTTTCAATGGTCAATTACAAAAAAAGATAGATGGCATGACAGGTCTTGATTTATTGGGGTTAACTAGAAAAGCTGATGCTTTATTCTCTACAACGCTGCTGTGATTGCTACCTCATTTGCATGATGTGGAAAATATCCCATCAGTATTGACCAGATGATGTTGCCATCGCCTTCAAAATACACCCAGGGCTTGGGCCTCGTGCTATCCTCCCACAACATAAATCATACTAGCAGCACATAAGAAAAACAAGGCACAATTATTTTACCTCAATTGACCCCTCTATCTTTAATATTACACCAAAACACATTAAATCAGAAACAGACCCCATAAATTTCAAGAAGTCATTGGAAAACGTCCTTCAAGAAATCGCGGATAAACCTCGTACACACGGGTATGTCTCCAGAAACAATAACTTTCCACTCTAGTGGGCCATATTGTACGATTCCTGATTTGAATTACTTCGCTAGACGATGCTATTATGTTAGACATAACCTGGGCTAACAGTGGCCGAAACGTATGAATATATGTCTTACTATATGTATGTAATCTGAGTGTGTTCATATATGTGTATATATCTCTGTATATTGAAGCCACATATGCGTAAGGCGAAGTATGTTACAAAATATTGTTTGCTGATACTTGTAATTTACGTTATTCTTTATATCAACTGAAAAGAAAAGCATAAGGTATTGTCTCTTTTGAAAAGTTTAATGGCTAAAACGATTTTATTATAGTCGTAAACTCTATTTTCATACTGTGAATTGTAATATTATCGACCGCCAGTATTTTTTCCGCATCCGTACTATACTTAAAGGGAATTAACACAACACACTGACTACTACGTTAATGAAAATTCCTAAATATAATGTTTAGATGTGAAAGCAAATAAGTAACATATTCTAAAAAATATCAAATCGAATATTTTTACATATGGGAAATAGATGCGTCATTCTGATTTTCTCATATTCGAATATTCCTAGGTGAATATATTAATATAGGTATCTGGGAGTATTAAGACTGATGGCAGTATCCCAATGATTATAATCACCTGTCCACCCGCCAATGTAAATATCTAAATTGCTTTGCATGAATATCAATGACTATTTTAGGGTCGTTATCTTTCGCCAAATAAAGTTTATTCCTATCAAATGTATGTCAAATATTTCATTTGCTTGCCAACCTAAACGCGGACACAGTCTAATGTGTATATCGTGTGATTTTCAATTTTACATGATTACATCATATAGACAAGATATCAATTATGAAATAATATGATTAAGTTCATTGCAAATAGGATGCGAACCCCGAAAGAAAGACTATCTAATATGCATTTTCATCTTGTCATTCGGTTTCAACAGTTGACCGATTGTATCCGGATTATAAACGTGTAATCGCAGAGGCAGCTAATTTTTCTGTTACAATGAAACTTAAATAAATATATTGTACAAAATAGCTGATATTATCATAGTATACTAATTCTTGTATATCACATTGGAAAAAATTAAGTTTTGCTTCTGAAAAGGGTCGGGGGACTGATTGAAAACAAGAGAAACAATTTAATGGAAATAATATTATCGAAAGCTTTCGGATGAATATCAAAATTGTTGTTGATAGGAAATAAATACACCAATAGTTTCTGTAGCAGTTTTCTTATTCATGAAATATTTTCCACTCATAATGTTTAAAAACATTAATTCCCCACTTGAATACTGGCATCAAAGCCTGCACAAGGCCAGCAATTTCAATGAAGGGGTGCTAAATCAATTAGATGGAACCCAATGCTCAGCTAGTACTTAATATATCGATCTCGAAAGTCTGGAAGAAAAAGCCGATCTTGGCAGAATTTGGACACGGGCGTTTAGACGGGCGAAATGTCGTTAAGCATTACCCCCAGCCAGCTAGCGATTTTGCCAGCTCGCCCCATATTGAACTAATATTGTACATCTCAGTGATTATTTAAAATGCACTTTATCCTATTCTGAAAAAGAAATAAAGCATTTCAATAATGAAAATACGTCAGATAGTTTTCCAATGGAAGTTTTTTTGATTATCAATCTGTTCCATCATGTAAGACATTCAATTTAAATACAGCACCTCTTTACTTTCAGTCATAATACTCTTTTACTTGTTTCAGTCATTTGACTGCGGCCATGCTGGAGCACCACCTCTAGTCGAGCAACTCGACCCCGGGACTCATTCTTTGTAAGCCCAGTACTCATTCTATCGGTCTCTTTCGCCGAACCGCTAAGTGACGGGGACGCAAACACACCAGCATCGGTTGTCAAGCAATGCTAGGGGGACAAACACAGACACACAAACACACACACACATACATATATATATACATATATACGACAGGCTTCTTTCAGTTTCCGTCTACCAAATCCACTCACAAGGCATTGGTCGGCCCGAGGCTATAGAAGAAGACACTTGCCCAAGATGCCACGCAGTGGAACTGAACCCGGAACCATGTAGTTGGTTAGCAAGCTACTTACCACACAACCACTCCTGCGCCGAAAATAATGTTTTATTTTCTAATTGATATATATCAAAATTGCCTCTTGTATTATATAATTTCACTTCCAATAATTTCAATTTAACAGATATTGAAAATCTGATGTGAGTGTTTTATTGTGTTCGAGAAGACGTAAACAGAAAATAAATTTACGAATTAGCGATGGAATTATTTTCCAAGGGTTTTGCAACCACGATTCGTGGATCGCTACCTCAACAGCTCCTTTATAGGATCCAGTGGCTAAGGATGCCATCAGGAGGAACCACATCCGGTTTCAGTCCCTACTCCTCTACTATTTTTGACGTGGCGGCCCCTTTCATTTCTTTTTTTCTTTGGCCGTTTGTACTTGGTTTGTTCGATGCAACGTGAACGAATGTCAGCGGGGGAACCACTCTTCTAAATTAAATACTCGTCGGTAGGCTCCAGCAACCAGCGCCAACTAACTGTCACGTGACAGAATCTAAGCCTCAACTGAACAATGGAGGGGAAGGGCGCATAGTTTTGGCCTGCGCGCTCTTAAAAATTATGACACAAAATAAACCATTAATAAATAACATGTTTATTAATAAATTCATGTAAGGCAACACAACTTCGTGTAGCCAATGAATAAATTCGTATGTATCTGCAATTTCTATTGCATTATATTGCAATGTATCTAGAGGAAATTTATCGAAATTTGCCGATCATAGACTTTCAGTTTCTTCCTCTCTTTTTCTCTAAGCACGCGTTGTTTACTCCCCTGTCTTCGATCGGATCCCTATACCTACCAGTGAATTATCATGCTATTTTTGCTGAAGCACATTCACTCACAACCTAAGTCAATTTATCGTTTGCTTTACCTCCTACTTCAGCAACAATATCGAATATCAGCGCGCAAACCTACCTGAAATAATGCCCTAGGTTTTATATAACGACAGAGTAAATATTATTGTAAGTAAGCTATTTTCTACGAAAGGCATACACAGTCATGCCTCGAATGGCCTTTGTTCAAAAGGATATCGGTTGTATTGGGGTTGATCAGAGGCAACAAAATAACATTTGATTCAATAACGTTTTATTTAGACTTATATAAACCACAGAGCCTTAGTGAAGTGACAGACAAAGAGAAATGTACTTGATTCCTTCGCAAATAAAATTCTCTCCAGTTAGAAATCGACTCGATCAAAAAAACTGCTATGGGGAGCGTCAAAGATATTGCTATATATATATATAATATATATAATATATATATATATATATTATATATATATATATATATATGTGTGTGTGTGTGTGTGGTGTGTGTATGTATGTATGTGGGTGTGTGTGTATAATGTAGATGGGATTTCCTCAAGCTGCGTCCTCTCAATCGACACCACTTGGCAGGAGTGACAGGAAGATTTCCAGGAAGTTCTGTCTAAGAATTTGCAGCGAGAACAAGGGATCCTTTAGTCCCAACGGATCATATTCTTGTGAACCGAAAACTGGGACTCTAACTGGGGCTACTAATCCGGGTTAGAGTAGAGTTGGGATCAAAAGTGACAAATAGGTGGTTTCACACTTCTCAAAGACCCAGAACTCTCGTACCAGGACCCCACCATCGGATGCATTTTAGTCTTACACAAGGCAGAAATACATATACACACGTGTATAGATACACGCACACATACACACACGATTATATAGAGAGAGCGATAGAGAAGGGGGGAAAGAGGGAAGAGAGATGAGAGACGAAGATAGAGAGAGAGAGAGAGAAGTTGAAAGAAGGAAAAGAGGGAGAAAGAGAGGAGAAATAGTGATAGGTACATCTGAAGACTTGAGCTAAGCAATATTTT
>NC_042997.1:2812600-2842600 GCF_006345805.1 Octopus sinensis | reverse complement strand
TCGTGACTAATTCAAAAACTGTCGGTCTCAAAATCACATGTCTTTCCTTCGAATTTAAAAATCTCAATTACAAGTATTATGATGTATGGTAAAATCCCAACTTGGAAATCAAATTTACCCACCTTTCACAATGTCTACATCATATAACCTTTGTTTCTGTTTTTAAGCGCATCGAATTTGTGAAATACAAAAGGATTGTTATAATTTGCATCAGTTGTATTAGTAAAAGGAGGTAAAATATTTTGGATTCTCAGATAATACGTCGTGTTCACTTAATATAATTTGTGAGGTGTGCGTCTGTATACGAACGAGTAAGAATTGTCGATAAACATTGTGACTTAATTGATAATCAAATGTATTGATGAGGCCAGTACAAACCTGGTTAAATTTTAGAATTAAGTGGTATGATTATTAGCTTACAGTTCCAGTTAGACAGAAAGAGTGGGCGACGAGATTGTGAACGCTCGATCATGGCATATAAAATTTAATAAATGTGATATAGTCATGAATGTATAATTCACATTAAAGTTTAATGTTCTTTTGAAGAAGTGTTCATTTCGTAATCGTTTTGTTAATGTGGTCTGAAGAGTATTATTATATTTACAAAAATATATATGGTCTAGATAACATGGCTGTCTATATGGAGAATGTCGTTCGTGAGTAAATCCGAGTACATAAGATGTACACTAGTTTAGATGCCAGGATATGGATTAGACGTGAAACAATGTAGCGTGCTCATAATATGACTAGCTTTCTGTACAAATTGCTCTTGGTTCATGCGTTGTTGTGGGCACTAATTAGACAACCAAGTAATTATATGGTTCGACTGTGGGGCGTAACTGAATTGACTGAAAGGAAAATTTCCAAAGTCATTCGATAATCATTGCGTCAGTTGGTGTACATGCTGATTGACATCGAAGTCTTTCTGTATACCGAATACATTTCTCTTTTCATTCTTCAGTAGATAAATTGGTGGAAATTCAGATTTTACATGTAATACATATATTATCATTTATAGGATGCAATAGGAATAATTATTTTTGGAAGGCCATATATAACTGAATTTTAATATTTCTCACTAATGGTGAAGAAATATTTCCATATCATTGTCTGAAAATATTTTTTTCATAATTGGCTTAAATCTGTTACAATACAGATGTGCTTTGATATACACACATTGATAAGCACACACACGCGCAGACACACACGCATGCGCACACAGACTAATATATATATGTATGAATGTATGTATAAGCTCACATAATTACTTACGTATGTGTGCATATGTATGTTTATATGTCAAGATAATAAAAATATTCATAAATAATTTGTAGTAGAGTACGATTTTTTAAACTTTTCTATTAGAAATGGATTCACCATGACTTCAAAGCCGAGACTTCTAAGCCGAGACTCAGCTTGCTCACGTTTGTTAGACCACTTTATATTTTTGTGGAGTAAGGGGCTTCATGTAGTTTTTAGCAAGTTACTTTTGCTTTTGAGAAGATACAGCTAAGAGTAAGTTTAAGTAGGTGTGTTGTAGATAGACCGGCGGTGTATTTGTGCAAACATCTGAGACAGACGAGGTAAGAGAAATGTTTCCAAGGTTTGTAAAATGTGAACTGTTAGAAAGTTATTGTGGAGAGATATTATTTGGTTACTATACAATTTTGCAATTGTTTAGTGTTCAGACAAATTTGGAGGTAAAGGTGAAATCAGACGTGCCAAAAATATTCATTTATTAGAAAGTTTTTTAATTCTTTTAAGTTTTACAAAAGAACATTTATTGATAAATTACTCATCATATCTAAAACTGAATTTGAATTGATTGTGCTTGTCTGATTCTATGCAATCAGAACTGAAGCTACACAAACAAGGAATTGAAAATAAAGATAAAATATTTCATGACATCTAAAAACAAAAATTTATACCTTATTAAATATTTAAAAATTGCAAAACTGTTCTTTTTCAGTTATGTATGTGAAGTACGTCTTTTGACTGGAGTCCATGTTATTCGTCTTATTCCGGACATTCCTCTGTGTGGAATCCGTATAATGTGACATTTCTTGTATATGATTCAATCGATGATAAAAGAGATGATAAAAGTTTGATTGGAATAGCTCGCAAAAATTTAGAATCGTTATAGATAGTCAACTAGTGGCACTATTTTTGTGATTGGATCATAAATAATATATTAGTGATTAATTAATATTATGTTCATAACTTTTGCAACTGCGAACATTTTTATACAAAACATTTGTAGTTTATTTAAAAGTTTTAGAATATAAATAATTGATATATATGTATAAATTATATCGAAAGGTGAAAGACCTGATGAGAAAATGTCGTTTAACTCACTCCGTTTTCTATATGTGTTGGAAACACAAAATATGTTAGCTATGGCTAGATTTACATGAATACCAGCCTATATATTTTATATTTTATATGTCCTATATTTTTCTGCTTAAATGTCAAGCGAGTGATAAAAATCAATATTTTCATACTCGTAAAAATCAAAGTGAGAGAATAATAAAATAAGTCAGATGTCTGTCCAACAAATAAATGGATGTTAACTTAATACGAAAATCTCTACAATGTGTCAATATTTCATGGGCATTTTTCGTTTGTACAGTTTTAATATTTTTTTTAATTGATTCCCTGACATACGAAAAAGTGGCGTATTGTTTTAACAGATGAAATGTTTCATTTTATATTTATTTCAAGCAATTTTGCTTGAAAGGCAGAGAAGTTACACTTTCTAATATAATGATGTTTTATTTTGCGCTCAGACATCATAAATAATATATGAGGAAATATCTTAAAATATGTGTAATTCAGAATTATAGTGAAATTATTAAAGGAACATTGAGTAATAGAGAACATAGTAGCTCGATAAAGAACTATAGAAACAAGTATTTATATTCGAAAACAGCACGAATGAAATATTGTTGCAATATTTGTCATTACTATGAAAACAATTCTACAACATTATATTGAACATGGTGTAAGCAACCATATCAACATTCACCAACGTCAGATGTTCATAGACACATGTAATACAGTGTTTTGCAAATGTGCCATGTTATTTAGTACGAATCAGTAGTTGCCATAAAATACCCTACGCATAAACCAAGCAGATATTATCATGTGGTGCTAGGCAAAACCTCGAATAATATTCCGAGGTGATGCACTATTATTTCACATTTTCTTGCGAACAGATTTGTAAAAATTGTATTATTAATTCGCAGCATTGAAACAACTCTAGCAATGTTACAGCTTTAGTATAGGATATACAGTCTGAAATGTAGCTGAAATATGTAGCAGACGTTCAGTACATTAAACAATAGATCTGAAACTATTATTAAAGTTATATTGCATATGCTTTATATTCTGGGTGTGATTTTAAATAGCAGCTGGTTATCAGGATCTGGTTAGGGAGTTCCTGGTTGCAGAGGAGTGTGGAAGTACCTCTTAGCCAGTGATTGGTCCCAGATCTAATCTAACACGAACTAGTAGCAGCTATCATTGTTCCAACATTGAGATATTTAGCATGCAGAGAACCCAAGCATAAACCTCCCCTGCCTTTCGAGCGCTTTCGAAAAGAAAAGGCTATGGGAGTCAACAAGCAAATCAAGGTGGATGAAAGTCTCTTAGGCGGTCTAGTTCCCTCTTTAACGACCTTCCTTTATTTGCTCTCGAGGTTTACACCCCTACCTTTTTCTCTAAAAGCGCTCACATGGCAGCAAAGGTTTATGCCTGGATTTTACTCAGTAAAATTACAAGCTAATCAACACGTCATTATACAGCTGGATTTGTTTAGCCCTGTAAGGCAAAGTCACTTATAAGAAGGACACTCCAATGTAAAACCTACAGCTTACTAGCCACCGTAGCCTTCTTATCCAGCTAATCTAATGTTGTCAGACCTCCAAGTGTTGAAATTAGGGACGGATTGTTGGAACTGATTCCCACTTTAAAACAACTACGCGCAGACGGGATGAAAGCCATGCAGCACCAATGATCAGTTTATATATTTACTTGGTGGTGTGCCACTGTTCTTCATCATGATCTTCAAATAAGAAAAAAACTGCTTTCGTATGCTGAGAAGTAATAATTGTTTGTGGTTTTAGTAGAAGGTCAGGAAATTTGAATGAGGATATTAATCGTTTCCACTACTCATATTTTATTGTATCGAGGTTTAATATCTGAAAGGTTTTATTGACCTCAGTGGTTTTGCCACTCGGAGCATAAGCCTGCAGTACAAGTAACATCAGACATTTTTCTGACACTTACAATTCTACCAACGTGCTAATTCAATAATACTTGATAGGTGTTTAAAACTCGGGGACACATGATTGGCAGTCGAAGAGATAATGTTCATATATAATTATCAGTAATTACTAATCTCATCCAAAATATTTTACGTATGTGAGAAATCATGAAATTGTGAGAGAGCGATTCACTTCACATCTATGGGAGTTTGCTTTGGAATACGGTTTATACTACCTAGAGAGGTGTGTTTCACAAAAGTTTCAAGTTTTCCTGTGGTGTAGTATGACTGAAAATAGATGCACATTATACATAGAAGCATGCTAAACACGGACAAACAGGCGCATATGTATAGAGATATTTAGATATATAGCATTATATATATATATATGCGTGTGTGTGTCTTTATGTGTGTGTGTTTGTGTGTGTGTGTATGTTTGTGTATGTGTGTGTCTGTTAGTTATGTGTGCTGTGTATGTGTGCATACAAACACATAATCTTTATTGAGAAAGATTAAAATATTTCACGACGGCGAGTATATTCTTTTATATCTACTGTATTCCATCTTCCACAATTTGTAACTTAATATCCCACATTTTCTTGCTCAATCAGTATAAGAAATGTTTGACAAAAATCCCTTATTCTGAGTAAACGCTACGTTTAAAGTGAAGGTAATGTAAGTTGATTAAATATAAATTGATTAAATAATTTTATAATTAAAAGAATATGAATGATATAATATTATAATTAATGTGCATCGTGTGTAGGTACCATTATGCACACGTGATAGATTTTATGAATATTAGTTTAGTCAAACTTACCAATGGCTTATACTGAAAATACTACTTGATCTATATATTGCATGGGAGTTGCCCCTAAAAGGGCGGAATATTCCTTAATAGAATGGTTTGTCGCACTTCAGAGACTCGGTTAGGTCACACAAGACCTATGTTTTATTAGTGGACTAGATGACGTGATGTACGTGATCGCATATGATAGTGTTGTACGCGAGGTAATTATGAAAACATGTAGGCAATAAAAGACGAAATTGGGAAAAGTGATCATAATTATTTGGCCAAATTTAACGGCTTTGCATATGATTGGTCATTTGAAATCTAAATGTAGAGGAAAAACTTTACGTTTTCTTTTACTTCAATAACGTTTCATGCCGATGTTAATATATTTATTTTTTCTACGGATGCATTTGCTTCCCACTCATCGCTCATCTTTGCTTCGTAACGCAACTCCCCGTGAATGATGGATTTCTTATGAAGCAAAGTATCAGACTCCACAGGGATCCAGGAAGTTACATAAGGTTGCATTAATTGCTGCTCCTACGAAATAGTGTATTGCGTATAGAGATGTGAAGGCGTCACTCTTAGATCGATAGATAGTTTCAGTGACCCTTAAACAGATATATCCTCTCTCCAGATAAGTATCTGATCGAGGCACACACACACTCAAGATAGAAGTAGGCAGTTATCTACAATTTCAAAGATGTTGTGATTTCATTGTTTGAACCATTATTGCGACCTAGGTAATTATAATTTACATTCACTGCATTATTATAAATATTGCTGCTAATTGTTAACCAGACGGCTATCAGAGTTAAGAATCATCTAAATTTATTAGTAGCAAAGTTCATAACGAATGGAAGAATTATCCGCGCAATTTTGCTACTTCATCTCCGTTAATTTTCGCAGGTTAGATATATAACTATTATTTCTTAGAACCTGAATTTACACAAAATGTTTTTAAAATATTTTCATCGGATACATTTTTATTCGAGCATGATGTAAAGACACATTTATGAATATTATAGATTAAATTTTTTCAGGTGATTGAAAATTGTTTATGTTTATGGTTTCGTCATTCAGTGTCATGCATGAGTTGTGGTTTCCGGTGATTGCGCTCATGTAAAGATACTTGTCTATTCTCGGATAATAATTCATTAAAAACTTAATATTCATTGATTGAATTGTTTTAAAATTTCATTATGATTTGGAACATTTCGTGTCTGTTACTACTATGCATTCTTCCTCCCGATTCTTTCAACTCTTTTATTTTGCAATATACAGGAAACGAGTTCATTGACTGGTGTTTCTCACGTATGCGTACGAGAGCCATTCGGCAGCAATTTTATTTTACTGTCTACATTGCATCACTTAATCATAGAATTTTTTCACCAGGATTCATGAGTAATTGTATATTGGACTCTGCAGTTTTGACGTGTATTTTCTTCGCGCTCAAAATTAGTTGTAAAATACATTTCACTACTAAGGAGACGTTTCAACGAAGATATTAACATATAGATGCGAAGTAGTCTACTCTGTAAAGTGTATAAACCAGTTATTATACATATTAGCTTTACAACTGAACCAAATAAATTTAGCATTGTCACATATCCAACTTATCAAATTAAAAGTTGATCCGATTCATACGATAATAGAATTTCTCATATCAGCTCTCAAACTTTTTAATTCGCATTGCATAGAGATTATCAAACGTAGTTAAGAACCTGCTGAAGTGTTTTTGTGTTATTTCAAAGTGTCAAAATGGTGCATGTACGAGAGTGTTCTAGACTGTCACATAAATTTAAGGATGCAGCTTGGTCTAGCCATCATATAAGTATTCGTAACGGTGTCCAATAGTAGTTTAATCTCTATTATAAGGGCATCTGTATGTATATATATTTTAATTTTCGCTTGGGCTTACGTGTAAATGAGGACTATGAAACTTACAAATAATTTTAGTGTCTTTTGAAATCTGCTGTGTCGCAATTTCTAAAAAATAAAAAGGGTCCAGCATTCATTACATGATATTAATGAATATGTTCATTATAGTGCCATGGTAAATTCACTCGATATATGAGTTATGTATGCGTGCATCTAAATTTGTAACGGATGTTTGCATATCTGTGAGAAACTCAGTCTGTGTGCGTGTGTATGTATGTCTGTGTGTGTGCGTGTTTGTGTGTGTGTGTCTCTGTGTTGTATGTTTCGGTGTCAGAGTATTTTTGTGTGTTGTGTGTTCTTCATTGTAATTATTGATCTATTTCTTCAGTATATTTGTTACAAGCAATTCATTTGTAGAGAAATAAATTATTTTCTAAGGGTACTTCCCTTTTCTTTATTAAAATGCTCTTCCGTATAGGAAATAAAAGATAATTCATCATCCCTTCTCGCATGAGATTTGTGCATCCGTCAGCAATTTTGACATACAATCATCCCTTGGCTTACAGTCAGACTTTTTCCGACTGTTGTTGACTGACGCCATCAAGAAGCATGCAATCTAGGGTACTGACATCTCAACCAGCTAGAAATTTCCAAATGAAATATCTTATACGCTAATCCGCCGTTTGGAGAACACTGACTTTCGTACTTTTTCATAAATGCATAAACACACACATATATATATGCATATATGCATACATATGTTTATATATATATACATGTGTGTGTGTCTGTATGTGTGTGTATGTAGCCATATGTATTGCATATATATTTGTATGTCATATATGTGCATCTGTACAAAGTAACAGTCATTCTTTCAAACATGCTTCGCCTTTTTATTCAGGATTTTAATATGCTCTTAGTAGCATATATTTAGTCATAACATTAGCCTTTCCATATCTATTACTGCATTAAAATTTTAAGAATGTCTCTGTTCCATCATCTGTATTAAATATATTTTGTGTGTTGACGCGTTGTGCATTCAGTTACTCAAGAACGCACAGGCTTATTGGGGAAAACCATACGTGGTAAAGTTACACACTTTGAATAAAATATTATTCAACTTTTAACTCCTGGTATATTCCATGATGGAATGCTTCTGTTTAGTATAAGTGTGATCATTTTCAGAATACATTTTGATGCTGAAACAGTATCTATATTATATTATATCAGTATTAAACGAATTATATATTTTAAATACGTAACTGTGAGCAAAACCGGTAAAAGTTTCGAGAAATCCATTACTAATTACCTATATACATATATATATATATATATATATATATATATATATATATATATATATATATTATATATATATATATATATATATGTGTGTGTGTGTGTGTGTGCATGTTTCCCATTTCATTTACACAATTGGTATGAAGGCACGTTGCTAGGCAGGTTTTCATAATGTGCCTCTAACCAATCTTAAATCACTAAGTATATGTTTTCGTTCTATTTGAAAATCAGGACGATGGTACGTGAGAAACCACAAGAAAAATTCGAGAAGGTTGATGCAAAAAGTCATAGGTAGAAGACGAATGGTGAATAAAACCGAAAAGCAAACGAAAGAAAAGAAATGAAATTAGATATGCGTCCCCTGTTTTCAATGAAAGATGGTCTACAATATGGCCTACAATAAATCAACGGAAAAGAGTGATTATAGAGTTTGTATAAGTAGGAAACTCTCCTATATACACAAGCAATCCTAAAATGTTGAAAAACCTGATAGCTAACATCAGGGAAAGGATATGTAATATGTCCTCTTCAAAGGAAATATTTGATAAGGCGCCCCCTAATAGGAAAATACCTTATTCAACATCGGCTTCAAATATGGGATATAACTTAATGATCTTGAGACAAGAATTTCAAATTTTATACTTTAATTTAAGATGTGATTACTTGATAATATCTAGTAATTTTCATGTCGGAGTACGATAAGTTGCAAGTCAACAGATAATATCGCCCGGTGCAGAATGCATATACAGAAACTGCATTACATCTATACAATATCTGTGTATATATTTGTTGGCGATATTTTAATTGTGCATATAATTCACGAACAACCAGCTTGTAATAATAATTCGAAAAATACGACTGATTGCAAAGGTAGGATATAAGATTATTATCGCGTATTCGATAATATTCTACGAGGCATGTAGGGATTAATGATATACCTTTCTAATCCGCATCATCATCTTGAACAAACTCTTATTTCTCTGATGTTGCTTTTAGTTTATCGCTTAATATTTATTGACTTTTAAATTATATAGCAACATAGTTTCTTTTTCATCTTTATTTATTACATGTACCTCATTCATATATTTATGACGTTGATGCATTTCCTGCTTAACATGAATGAATCATGTCACTTTTTTGCGTTCATGTGGTGTATGTCTTTCTTTCTATGTCCATAATTATTACTCTCTCTCCCCCTCTCTCTGTGTATATATATGTATGTGTAGGTATTTGTGTATGTATATAATGTATATACATTGACACAGACACATATATATATATATATATATATATACATGCATACATACACACATATGTACATATATATATATGTATATATATATGTATATATATATATATATATATATATATCTATATATATATATATATACATAATATATATACATACATATATATATATATATATAATATATATATATATATATATACATACATATATATATATATATATATATATATATATATATATATATATATATATATTTATACGCATTCTTATATTTATATGTAATATGTATGAGCATGTATATATCTGTATGGATATTGCTTTTCTTTTTTACTGAAGAGGGGAAAGAGGGAGAGAAAACATGTATAATGCTTGCACATATACGTATACATCTGCACACTCACATATGTCTGTGTGTCGTGTATATTAATACTTAGAGAGGAGCGTTAAGCAAATGGTTATTTATTACAATGTTAGATCTTTTGAGGAGGCTTCAAACGTAGTGGCTTAATTACAAGGCAAATGTTTGCTTTTCAATTCACTTCTAAATCTTTACTTCGTTAACCAACAATTGCAAGACTTTCAAGTAATATGTTATCAAAGAGTAAATACGCTTAGCATAACCTTTTAATGTTATCATTTATTTCTTTCATTTTCGTCCCAACCAGGAACCAATATTCACTATAAAGTATTTAAATACAAGACTGAATGTGTTAGTAATTCGACATATGAAATTAATGTTATACATTCTTTTTGTTTTCTCTATTAATACAAGCTTTTTTTGTAAAACATGTACACACATGCGAGATTGCATTCTGAAACAGACTCGTTCATAGGAATGTTTATGCGAATAAACGATGCGTGTTTGGGCATGTTTTACCACACGTTCAATACGCAAAATGCATTAAACAGCCTGCGAAATATTCAAAGGTTGCCTTTCACATTTTCTAACCAAGAGGTGGTTACAACCCAATATTTACAGGTCGTTATTTAAGATCAATGTGCCTCTAGGTCCACTGTAACCAAAAGAGAATGATTTCACTTTCTCTCAAAAGTTTATAATTTCTTATGTCTATGTGCGTGTGTGTGTGCTTTAAATGTGCATGCATGCCTGCATCTGTATGTATGTATGTATTATTTATCTATCTATCTATATCAATCAATCAATCTATCTATCTATCTATCTATCTATCTATCTATCTATCTATCTATCTATCTATCTATCTATCTATATCTATACATATATATATATATATATATATATATATACATTCATATAAGTATGTAAAGAAAATTTTCTGTCAACCCCGTGCTGCATTCTATCATTATCGGTTGTTTAGCTTCTTGTATTGGTATCTATTTATGTCAATTTGAAATGGATGAAATGTGAAAAATATTCCGGCGGACTTGAAATCGGATGGCAGAGTGACAGAGCAACCCCTACGATGCATTCCATCTGATAGTCTAACTCTGCCACTTCAGCGCGTTGCTTTCATGCTGGAATATAAATTTCGCTCTGTAATTATCTATTTGTTATAATATGTTGTGCTTTGATTGCTAGAATCAGAATTCGTTGAGCGTTCAATTTGCTGAGATCATTATAATTGGTATTGATGATTATTATACGATATTCTAGTTTAGATTCACATAACCATAATTTGTAGTTATTTCTGTTAAAAATTGTTACGATATCTCTAGTTGGTGTAATTATATAGCTATGCCTTTTAGAGGTGCCTGAGTTGATTATGGCATCGCTTCTGTATTACTAGTTTTCGTCCCAATGCAGCTTCATAGAATCACTGTCCATATTTCTTTTTACATATTCAAACGATCTTGCGAAACCGACTTCTCCTAATATGAGATGCATTGTGTTGGTAGAGGCCAACTCAGAAGCCTATGGCCTGTGTCTTACAATATTAATTGTATTTAAGTGTGTATCTACAATTGATTTTAGATATAGATTATGAAAGCTGTCAATAAAGCGTTTTGTAAAATTCAGTAACTTGCTACAGGGAGAAAGAAATTGAGTAACTGGCTACACAGGACAGAGAAAACGTTATTGAATTTCACGTATGATATGTTTAAGATTTAGAGACTTATGGTGCCTAAGATTTCGACTTTGATCTGTTCTGTGAGACGTCAGATAACGTTTGGTTGTCTTTTTCTCATGGCTAATGATTTCTGAAAAAAGCTAACATCTTCAAGTTTGGATTTAATTTTCTGCCCGGTAATTGTTATGTAGTTTTTGCGTAGGTAATGTATAATAATGTCAGCGTTGTTGTTAAGTGCTACATTCTTAAAAGCCAGACTTAATAAGCATGTGCAAGGTCATACATATTGATATCTTAATTCATGTGAAGATGGTTTCCCATTTCAAGGATATGGTAATATTTTGAATGAGCATGCTGCTTATACAAGTGATTTTCGACTTACTACCACTTAATACCTTACAGATATTATGAAAGAAAAGGTGCTGTTGGACATCTTTGCAGTTTTACGGAATTTACGTTGAGTGATAGACATTCATGTAGATTATGCGTGTTGCATTGGATTCCAAATAATCTGGTTTATTGCAATATCATGTTCGAAGGGCCATTTAAGTATGCTGATGGTATGTCTTTTAAGTAAGATATTAATATTATTTTCCCAAGGAAAAGTGCTTAAAACGTCATTTTAACGTGATATATGTTATGATAGAATGAGCGTTTTTGTTTGGAAATCAAACTGAAAAAATGACACTGCGTGTTTCACCTGCTCCCCGACGTAACCAAGAGAGCTCAGAAGAAGGAAATATATAATTATGTTCTTATGACACTTGTGTAAAATGCAATTCAGTGAAAGGAAACAGTCAATAATGTTAATGGTAAAGCGGAATAATATTGTTTATTCTAAGATAACTCTGCGTAAAACGTTATTGGCATTTTGTTTTCTCCATTACTGGGCAAATGATTATAGGATACACGAGATTTTCTTAAACACACAAAACACACACAAACACACACATCAATATATCGGAATTTGTTCGAGTTACGTTGCAAATAACGAAGCTTGCGTGGAAGCTTTTGGGGGTGAGACACACACACAACACGCATATATTAGCAAAAATGGCCCTCATATCATAAAATATGACCATATGTACAGTGTCAATGTATCATACAAGATCAAACGCCCTTTCAAAAAGGATCAACATAGATCTTTATATTCTCCCACAAAAAATATAGAATCCTGAATTCTACATACAAAATATAAACAGCCATTCGGTTAAGTAATCAGGCAAGAAAGTGTATGAATAATTTTAATTATATTTCTATTGCCAAGCGCAAAAATATTCCTTGCTGAAAATTATATATACTACAAACATTTTCTTTTACTCGTGTTGCGTAGATATCATTATAAGTATTTATTCACTTTTCTATGTAAAATAATTTTATCCCAAGATTGTGTTGCATGGGTATCACTTTATATATTACACACGCACAAACACACGTACACACACTACACACACGCATACACTCACATACACACACAACACGTGTGTGTACGCGCGTGCGTCTGTATATTTATTTTTCTTAAAAGGAATAACATTCAGTGATTTCGGAGCTTTGGCAACCGCCTACACACAAGCATGCACACAACAACACAAACACACACACGCAAATACTCACACGTACAAACACACGCACACAAACACACACACACACAAACACACAAACACAAACACTCACACATACAAACACACACACACACAAACACACACACATAAATATATATTCCATAAGGCATAGTAGTCTTATCAGAAACAGTAACTTTTGACAAGCTGGCCTTTCAGTTTGACCCGGACATGTGCAGTTTGTAAGAAGAAAAATGTTCGCCTGCATATCTGAATGCGAGAAACGTCGACTTAGAAATTCTTGCGTCAGTCACAAGAACTAAGTCTCAAAATGCTGTAGTTTAACCCTGTCTCCACAGCGTAGCAGAGAGAGATATTGCAATAATCCTCTTTGAACAGGAGACGTACCATTGTAGGTTAAAATTTCCTTACTATTGCTGTAAATTCTTTACCTTATGGTGGACTGGAGCAACGTGAGATAAAGATTCTTTTTATTCAAGAACGCAACATATCATCCGATCATGGAATAGAAACAACAATGCCACGATCGTGAGTGCAACACACCAACCAATGGACCATGCGCCATCTAACATATGTTTTAATGTCATTGTATAATTTTTGAGTGTTTAAATTTATAGTCATTCAGTTGCTAAGATTAGTATCGGATGAATTCAAGTGCTGCTATTTCCGTACAAATACACGTATCTGTGTGTATTTGTGCAATGTGGAGACTGTTATATAGGAATAATACACTGCGTCAATCTAATTAACTAGCAGCATTTAACTTTGAGACTCTACATGTCAAGTTGCAATTTTCACACAGCGATATAACAAGATACATATGTGTAGGAAATTGTAATGTATAGTCTAAAAGCTTCCGTTTCAGATTCTTGATTCATTGTGATATCCTATTAACATGTTCCAGTCTTATTTATTACAATCTTCCCACAGAAGTTTGTAATAAATTGCTCAAGAACGCGTGACAAAGGTTTACAGCAACACAACAGCACAAATATGACAATTTACACATTTAAATATATATTACCTTTCATAAGCGTAAATGCATGCCGTGCACTTATACATAAATTCAGTCTTCAGAACTATTTTCATGTTCAGGTTAATAGAGAATATATCAGTTGCATTATAAATTTGTTTTAAAGCCGGAATATAGTTGATTATATGACGTGTTCATTTTACGTACATTTCGAATAAATTTATAGAAACCACATAAATTTACCTACTGAACGATGGCGAAATAATATTGCATAATCAGTTGCCAGTAATAATTCGTTATCACACTTTCTCTAGATTAGATGTCTTATTATTTTTATGAGGACTTAGAGAGCAGTGAGTAAATTACATGAATGTTCTTGAAACTAAAACCCGCACAAGAATATCTGTCACGTGTTACTGGCATATATACAGTATTTTACAAGAGCATAATACATTCTGCTATGTTTCCAGAAAGAAATGAGTCATATATACATAATTACATGTGTTAAAAAGGTTTATATAAATCACCCCCAAACATATATCTCGTTTCAAAAATCGATATGCTCTATTCAGCTTATATTATATTATGTTACGTTCTAAACAACATTCCTTTAGAATTTCAAAATTTGCGTGTGGTTTTTCTTACACGAAATATCACACATGAATTTAATCAGTTATATTCAAAATGCCGCTTGGGTGAATATAATAACGCTTTGTGAATTTCGGTATAGAAGTCTACTCTCTTCCTCTACATATATAATTTCATGTATGTGTGTATGTATGCATGTATATATGTATATAATATATATATATATATATATATATATAATATATATATATATATATATATATATGTGTGTGTGTGTGTGTGTGTGTGTGTGTGTGTGTATGTGTGTGTATGTATATATATATATACACACATACGCAGACACATATATACATACGGCCACAGACACACACACACATATATATATATATGTGCACATATTGTTATACATATAGATATTGCGTTTGTTCAAAATAATGACAATCCTATTCCATGTGAAATATTTACTAGGAAACAAAATTATTCAAATCACCTGAAATAATTCTCTTTTTGAAGATGTGGAAGGAAATTTTGCAGAGTCAATTTCATTCCGATATATAAAATAGTGCATTACCATTTTTCAAGTGAAATTCACATCCGTACATTTAGTTTTGATACAGAATTATACATACATGCACTAACTATATATATATATATATATGTGTGTGTGTGTGTGTGTGTGTGTGTGTGTGTGGAGGGTGTATGTATGTACATGTTTATGTATGTATATTTAGAAATACACACATCCACACACATACATGCATATATATATATACATGGAAACAGTGATGGGGAGAGAGGCAGACACAGAGATATACAGATAAAAAGACAGGCAGTCACAGAGACATATAGATAGCTAGATACTTTTGTCTCCTACATACACACACATACATTCATGCGTAAGTATGTATGAGTATGCGCACCTATCCTTAAATTGCAAGCTTAACGTAATTTTGGAAGATTTAAAAGTGTAAATTGTTATTCTATGTGACTTCTTTTTCTCCAACTTGGCATGTGATTTTAAAAAGATCTGAGATGATAAGCAGTATAAAAGAAACCATTACTCGCAGTTCAATAATGTGTGAATGCAACAGAAATTGACAGAGAAATATTTGTAATGGAGTACATTTTAGCTTTTGATTCAGTATAGGAAATCAAATGATCATCGAGTGCAGGTGCGAAGGAAAATAGAAGGAATTTTTGTCTATTACAAATATGACGGACGGAGATGAGCTTATGAGCATGAAGACAAAGCTTTATTCAGGAGAAAAAAGGGTCATATTCTGGTAGAAGGCCAGTAATTTTGAGCGTTGCAGTCACTTGTTACCAGTGCAGTACCTGTACTTTAAAGTAGGTTGAAGGAATGTACTGTTGGGAATAGCCTGCGCCAGTAGCGAAGAACAAGTAAGCTCGATCAAATTAAAACGAGAGAAAGAAAAGATTTCGGTAAAAAAAAACTGTAAGTGGCCGTCATAACAAGAAAGGAAGAAGCAAAGAAAGAAAAGGAGAAAGAGAGAAAGGAAAAAAAGTGATAACATGCGATAGCGAGCGAAACAAAGAATATAAAAGTGAGCAAAAGATATAATTGTCAAAGCGACAAAGGAAATTATCTATCGATAATCAATAATAAAATGGTTTATGCACTAGATCATCCTATACTTGCTGTCATATACGTTTCTTTGTGTGTGTGGGTGCATGTATATATATATATATATATATATATATATATATATATGTATATATATATATATATAATATATATATATATATATAATATATATATATATACATATACATATTTATATATATATATATACATATACATATTTATATATATATATATATATATATATATATATATACATACACACACATACGCACTCACTCATATATATACATATATTTATGTGTATGTATGCATGTATATACAGTGTACCCCCGCTTATTCGTGGAACTAACGATTGTTCGCGGAAACAACCACATATTGGCGGAATAGTAAATTTCGTCCACGATATTTCCTTGCTTTTTTTCGTGGCAATATATATTTTTCACACTTTTTAAGGCTAAATCATTAATAACAATATACCGTATTTGCCGGCTTACAGGACGCCCCTTCACAGTTGAAGTTCCCTCTGGTTAGAATAGCCACGCATCACGTCACTTGTTTGTTTTAAATACAAGTGCACTGTATCTTGTATCTCTTATTCTTGCTTTCAATCAAAGGTTGCTAATTAGTATAGCGATATATATCTATACTTTACACACTCTCTTTCCCCCTCTTGCTGTATTTGTCGCTCAACAACAATCCCTCATTCGAGAGAAAGTATATATACATATATGTATGTATGTATGTATGTATGTATGTATGTATGTGTGTATAGTTGAAATGAATTCCGTTCAGAACGAATTAGAGCACAAAAATAGAGCTTGTTCGCCCTTTGAATTACCAGATAGCCGGCAATATTATGGTATGCTGCCATTTCTAGTCTTAGGCAATCCTCAGGTGTTAAAAAATAAAAGACGAAACAGGTGTATAAATACCAAGAATGTGTATTAGTTTGACGCTCGGGAAGGTGAGAAATATTTTTACATTTACAAACGAAGGTGCGCATGCGTGTGTGTATGTGAGAGTGAGTAAATGTGAGTGTGTGAATAGGGAATTTACGTGTATAAGTGAGAGCGTCTGTAAAGTGTGGGTAGAAGATACAGAAGGTACCGAATAACCGTAACCAAGACTATTGACAGGACCGGAGCCCGAAGATTTTCAAACAAGCAAATGAGGCTTTGATCGTTTTCAGAAACGGTTTAAAATAAAGTGTGTGTTCCCTGCATGGGGTGACGGCATCAGCTGACAAACAAAACCGCCGAGAATTACCTCGAGACGTTTAGGCAGATCATATAGGACGAGGGATACAAGCTGCAAAAGGTTGTCAATATGGACGAAACTGGCTTGTTCTGGAAGAAGATACGTTCCAGAACGTATATCATGAAGGACGAATCCATACCCCAGTATTTAAGGCACAGAAGGACAGAGTGGTGCTAATTATATGTGGCAATGCTGCTGGCATAATGATGAAACCAGGATATCTCTACAAGTCCGCGAACCAAGTACCATAAAAAATAAGAATAAAAATTTGCCACCTGTGCACTAATAAATAGCTGCTGGCCCTTGAATCCCTATCTCTTTCATCATTTGGCTACTAATTTGGATGGTATGACTGCGACCTTTGGTAGGGTGCAGTGACTTCAAGTTCGGGAGCTCCTATAGTTCTAAATATTAAAGCTTTGTGCCAGGATCTTCCCTACATGTATCACAACATACCTCTCCCATCTTCACACCAGGGAGTAGAGTCGAAACTCGGTTTCTTCCAGTAGCTCAGGTGTTTCACTGACCTGCCTAAAATTCCGCTAAGTTGACATTTCGAGTGACCACAGCTGAGAGGCATTTTTCAGATATCTGATAAATAATGACATTCATAAAACCAGCACAGTTTTTGGTCCCTTCTTCTGAAAACTCTCTGAACCAATCAGCCATTTGTGTGTACATTGCCACCATCCTCGTGATATTCACCTTAAACAAGGCGTTGTTTCCCATACCAATCCCTAGATCACTCATGGTAATTGACACTGTGGTTGGCGCAAACTTTGGTCCAAAGTATCTTTCTTGCAGCATATTGGCACAATATGCCCGATAGGCAGAGTGTTAGGAATCTTCCTGATTGTTTGCAGTATTATATATACATAATGAGTAATAGATTACTTAGAACCGTATGTTGCTAAATTTTTTTTGTGGACATGAGTCATCTGATCAGAACTGCCTCAGAGAATCACTGCACATACTCAAAAAACCAGCAGTATCCATTCACTGAGACAAATATTATATATTGCTATTATTTACGATATCCATTTTTCATGTATCATAAGATTTTGATCACAGATAACCCCAACATGCTACCGTAGACCGAATTATACAATGCATGTTACTCAAAAAGTTTTTGCCAGTCTCTAACTTCAAGTATTCCATGATTCAACAGATACACCCGGTCAGTGTGTCCAAACTATCACATACCAAGAATTAAAGGACATTAATATTCCGCCCGATTTAACATATCGAGAACGTTAGTCCTCTATAAGCTGACATTGTTGCTTATACTGTCGATGTCGCTGTTGTGTTACTATGTCTACGCTCTAAATGAATCACTCTTAGTAATTATCTCTTTAATAAAGATTATATTTTACATTATCCCCTTTTATATACTAATTTACCTGGGGCACAAAATATCACATAACGATGGTTAAATGATATTATTATACTGCTTAGATTAATATTTGTATCAATGAATTTAAAATTTTATCACTATAACAGTATCCAATAGCATGTTTCAAGGATGATCCATTCCGGTTAAGTATCCATATACATTACAAACATTTAGTATAGTTCTTCAGAACACACATGATTTCCGCATAACTGCAATTGTGAAACGTACGTAGGATATATTAACACATATTTGTGTTTTTATTATTTCCCACATATGTAAGCTTGTTACCGTGTGTATGAGCGCATTTCTGTTTTTGTTTATCCTCCTAAACTTTTGACAAACGGTGTCGATTTGTATACGTCCCCGTAAATTGGCATTTCACAAACAGATTCTATAGAACGACTACTAAATCTTTAAAAAAATAGTGCAACAGGTTTTCGGATCGATATTTACGAATAAACCTTTAAATCCAGTGACTGAAGCAATTACAAAATAAAAGAATACATACATATATTATATATATATATATATATATAATATATATATATATATATATATATATATATATATAAGTGTGTGGGGGTGTGGGGTGGGATATGTGGGGGTGGGGTGGTAGGTGTGTGGGTGAGTGCGTGTTACTGTGCGTGTGTGTGTGTATATATATATGTATATATACACATCACATAAAATAAGATATTACAACAATATATTTTTATATTAAAATATATCAAATGCATTATTATATAGGTGGCTATAGCAACTAAAATCGAAAAGGTAAAATAAGTAAACGAGGGTGCAAAGTAGCCCCTACAATTGCGAGCAATGAGAACCAAAATTTAATTCGAACAGCCACACGAAAGCCCTAACCTCATGAAATATTTGGGATAACGACCAGCAAGCTACAACATTTATCATTGGCGAGATACCCTCATACAATGAAATAATTCAAGAAAAATATTTTCAAGTGATTTCGAAATTTGAACTCCATGATCTTGTTTCTCGTCAGAGGTTTCTAGAATTGCTCCAGGTTAAATGAGATAGCCTGCCTCGTTCATGAGGAAAAGCAAAGATTGAATAGAGAGCGCTAAAATTCAAGACGATTAATGTAAATAGTAAGATACTTTCTATATAGCATTTATCTGTTTATCATTTGCTGCTACGTGCTTTGTTTGAAAAAATTTGCCAATCACACGAATAAATTAACGTCTTTCTCATACGATGCATTGAGGGCTGAGTTATAAGTGTGTGTATGTGAGATAGAAAGAGAGAGGGAGAGAGAGAAAGAGAGAGGGAGAGAGAGAAAGAGAGATAGAGATAGAGAGAGATCGCGCACGTGTGTGTGTGTGTGAGCGTGTTGAGATATGATTTTCAATGTGTGCATGGAAAATTCATGTAAGTATAGACTGAAATTATTCATTTAATGCAATCGTAAGTAGCCTATTCAGAACCACTCCGAGAGGAAATAAAGTTTGACGAATAATTACATTCAATACCTAAATAAAGCTAACATACACATTTCGTATTATTATTGTATATACCTTATCAATATGCAAACTTGTCAGCCATGTAGTTTATCTCGCCGTGACACGCATTTGATCACTGTATGTAATGTTTCTACGTCAATAGACGGATTTATCTAACAGCTTTATATTTAAGGTAATGTTTTATTAGAAATCTTATTAGAAATATTTTTTAAGTAACACTGTACATTAGCTTACAAATATACTATACACGTTGGAAATTAAAGCTACATGAAGACCTAAAAGAAACATTTAGTATTTCTATAAATGGAGATATATTGGCTCATACAAATTTATTCACATGACATGAACGTCATATTATTTGTTTATAGATATGTTTATCCAGTCATCTATTTATAAATGCTACAGATACCAAAAATCCATATACTTAGACACATGTTCATGCGCACAACCAAAACCTAAATAGCCAAATACGAAAAAAAAGAGATGCTTAAAAACAAGTTCAAAGCCGTATGTATATATCATATATATGTGTGTGTGTGTGTGTGTGCGTTTGTATATATGTATGTATTTATATATATATATATATATATATCTTATACACACTTTTTATATAGGCACATGTGTACTTATACGTCATTTCTAGGTACGTGCGTATATATATAATCCATATACGTGTGCGTGTATATATATATATATATATATATATATATATATATATATATATGTACATGCAAACACATACAAAAACACATAGAGAGACACACATGCACACGTGTAAGTATATATATACATATATATATATATATATATATATATATATATATTCACACATCGAAATTTCATTTGGTATATATATTTACTAAGATAGTCATTTTACGTAATTTAGATATGGTTTAGCCATCTAGGGGATACGTTTCCCTATAACATAAAAGTACAGCACACATTAACTTCAAACACCAAATCGCTTCTAGCAGCAGACCAAAGTTGGCATACAGTTATATATTAAAATATTACTTTATTCATCTTATAAACGTATTAAAATGGTTTGAGCACTGCTGCTTCTGTCTGTTGATTCAACCAACATTTGAACCAATCACAAAAATTCAGTGTATATGGATAAAAGAATCCCTAATATTTGTTTGTTAATTAGTGCTATTCACTGAAGACTGTTAGCATTAAGATAATACACAAAGGCTAGCGTGCTGTTAGTTCAATTTCTAATCAGCCGTAATAGGACTGCAAATGTAGTTACGATGCTTTCAGCATTTCCAAGTCTTTCAGGCGCATAAAATAAATTCATGCACTGTATTCCAAAGTCATGCGCAGTAATGTTATTATACTTGGCAATCAATACTTCCTTCATTCATTTTTAATTTGGCTTCTCACTTTGTACTCAACTCTCCTGCTTCTATATAAACTCATCTCTTTATCGTTATAATTCCTCACCTCTTGCGCTCATACATTTTCAAATTTGCACTATTTCTATGTAATAATTTCCACAACACACAGACACGCGCGCGAACAAAAACTTACGAAAACATGTATGTATATATATATAAAAACATATATATATATGTGTGTGTGTGTGTGTGTGTGCGTGTGTGTATATATGTATGTATGTACGTATATATTACTATGTAGGTGTATTTGAATACATTTCACACATATTCTAATAATATGGAATTCTAGCTAATTTTTAGACATTAAACAAATTTTTCAGATATCGCTTATCATTTTATTAATGTGTCCACAATAGAACATTTAAGGATCTTCTCCATTAATCTGTCTAACTGCAATTAATTATTTACTGCTGAGAATCTAAGTGGATACATTGTAAAGGTAGGTAATGCTCTTGCCTCGTTAGATACATGCATACACATAAATGCATATATACATTTACATAGGGCCACTCTATGTATATATGTGTGCATTTATTTGTTTATTTAGGTTATAATTCTAAAGCAATTTTCAAAATAACAACTAAATATTTATGATACCGAGAATCAATATTAAGAGCAGTGTTAAAATCATTTTTGACTAATTTAATCACTGGCTCATACACTCACACGCACCCACACACACACGCACTCAATCTGCCTCACATGTATATATCTGTATATGTGTGTGTGTGTGTGTGTGTTTGTGTGTGTGTCTGTGTATGAATGTGTGTGTATGTGTATGCGTGTGTGTGTATGTGTATGCGTGTGTTTGTCGGTGTGTGTAGTTAGTTATAATATTTTGCCATTACTCTTAGTATTGATTCTTTGATAAATATTTAACTTTATTTTTCAAATTGCTTTATAATAACGTGAATCGCTGAGTCAGCGCCTAGACCGTCTAAATTTATTGGGCAGACAAAATCAATAATTTTGTTAGTCACTTCGGAAAAGAAAAACACTATCTCTACATAATATTAACCATTACTATTCCGTTCTCTTTTTGCTCTTTGTTGCATTTGAGTTGAGAATACATCGGACTAGAATATGCATTATAGCTGCAGCAAAATGAACCGTTCATGTATATTTTTAATATTTTACGGAACTATGGTGGGGATATTGTAGGATCGTTAGCACGTGGTTGATTTTGCATTTCACTTTTCCGGTGTCGATAAAATATGTATCAGAGAAGCACTGGAGTCAATGCAATCCACTTTACCTAACCCAAATTTGCTGGGCTTGTGCGAAAATCTGTGACTATTATTTTCTGTGGAAAAAGCTCGTAGAATCGTTACGACACCAGGTAAAATGTTTGTTGGCATTTCTTATCTCTTTACAATGTCAGGTCAAATTCTACTTTGTCCGAATTGGATTCAGCTTCTCAGTATCGATAAAATAAGTATGACATGAGCACCGGGGTTTATGTAATCGACGTATCCCTCCCCGAATCTGCTGGCCTGATGTCAAATGTGAAACCAGTGTTTATGCAACTCAAATCCATGCTTTAAATTAGTTATCAGCACGTCAGGAACCTGCAACTGGATATTATGACTACGACTCTTTTGCAGCTACCATCATATTTCTCTGTAGCTAAATAGTGAGAACGAGTGTGAATATGCACGAATGAAGCAAATACATTTTCTTGTTATCTAATTGATTCTAGTGTGTAAATGATACCCTTCAGGCACGTATAAAACTATGGATTTATATACATTTATATACGCTTCATCCTTCACATTATCACAGACACAAGAAACATGATACGACAATGGAATAATATATAATCACAAATAGATATATATAAGAATTTTACGCCTTCGAGACATCTGTCACATGCGAGTAAATATAGCATGATGACAATTAAATTTTTTCAGTAATTGCATTTGTTGCGTATCTAGTCACGAGTAGATATAGCTGTTGTTACGGAACTCTAACCTTTTAACCAATGGAACATCTATGATATAATAGAAGGAAGAACAAGGAGGTTGTCCTAACATCGAACCAATATGCCTTAGAGCCTTGTAAACTTAGCAAACAGAAATGAAATGATTACCCTAATGAAATATAATGCGCCTACTGTTCCAAGAACATAACTTATATTTCAATCATAGTTAAGCTCTATAGCCCATTTCATCATTGTTATTTTATTTATGATTTAGCCACTTAAGCATATTATTCCGACCTGCTTTTTTATGAAAATATCAGTATGAGCTGTACGATATTACCGCTGAATTTATTAGCTGAATGATTATATATATTTATTTATTTATGATAATCACAGGAAGCTTGAAACAGGGATTTTGTAATCCAAATTATATGGATCATTAAAACGTATTCAGTTGATAGGATTAGTTGAATTATATATCATCTATATTTCATTGTTCAAATCAGGTTGTTAAATGTGTCACCTTGTTTTCGAAACCCCCATGTTGTGGGGATAGCATATTTATTTTTAAGATATCCAATAGTCTATAAGTTGGTAGATGCAATAAGTAAAGTTGTCACATGGAACACCCCCTTTGATGTAGAGATTGACATTACTTGTTAGTATAGTTACTATTCTGATCTCTTCTTGAGATTTTACAACTAGCTAGTTTGCTTGTTGCAAATCAATGACCGATGGACGCTTTGTTTACAATATATTGCTGGCAGAAGCAGAACCTGGTTATCGCTCTGGTTTCCAGCTACGTGCGGTTGAGGATCAACGAACCAGCTCGAAACTGAGTCAGCCTCCCGATCTTATTGTCTGCTAGAGGATGGTATGTATTCGTGCCCCCTGCTAGCAATATATATATTATATATAGTATGCAGCGTCACACCGATAACCATCTGGCGGAACATCTGCTTATGGTTAAACTAGTAAACGCATGGAGCCGCCACTTTGATATGGCAATTGACTTTACTTGTAAGCATAAAACAGATTTTCAATAAAAGAAAGCGAGACAAATATATAGAGTGAATGTAAACTGAGTGTGACGTACTGCAGCCTAATGTATGTTACTTACCTATGTGTTAATATACCTACCTAAAATTTAAAATAAACTGGGTGACGTTCTCATTTACTAAAAGACTTCATGAGTTCAAGTCTGCTCGCATTTTTTAGAACATAGACTTTATATGGCAGTTATGCAATTAATGGAAACAAATTGAAAGTCTTTACCCTAACTAAAGGTGTATCCTGAAAATGAACTCAATTATCAAGAGAACAGTGAAGCATATAACAACAGATGAGTGTAATGCATGTCTATTTATAACCTGTGACACTAGCAAGATTGTATTGATAGATACATAGAATTACACAGGGTATGGAAGATTACTGAATGTATTGGCCAAGAATATATTTGGATACATTATTTGCTTAGTAAAACCAGTCCGTTGACAATATAGAAACGAACATTCACTATGGAAACATGTATTCTTATATTGTTTAGCTTGCCGACTCAACTATCGGTGACTGTCATGAAACATCAACACATATGAAATAATATGTCCTATTTCGATCGAATAATGGTTCGTTTTCAACATCACAAGGCATCTGTTGACGTTGATTGAAAAATCTGCCGTTTCCGATTAAATTAATCTTCATGATCGATATAATCGATTTCCGATTATCTCCTGTAGTCTCCGATATATTTATTTAGCCGTGTATGAATACATTGAAGATAGAAAATCTGTTGAGACAATATAGTAACAATTTCGATTAGTTTAACTGAGATATGGTGTTGTTGTGGAAGAGATTTAGAAGAATTTATCATGAACTTATCATAATATTTACATCATATTTAAACAAAGAACAAATATAATCGCCTAGATTTTACTGCATATTCACAGAGAGATGATGCGAAAAATAAGAAGTAAGACCAGCCGCATTGAAATATGTTGAAAGGTCACGACACTGAGAATTACGTACTTAGATCTACTAATTTCGTAAGCATACATACAAAGGGCCGTGTATGAGTGCGTGTTTGTGCGCGTACACGTTCGTGCGTGCGTACTTGTGAGTCTGATGCTTGCTTATTTTTGTGAATGGGTCTATGGGAGTAACTGTGTATTTGTGAGAGAGCGTTTATGTTTCTGTGCTATTTTCCGCTACAGATTATATCTATACTATATTTAATAGACTATAGTAAACATGTGCTTCTAATTAGAGCGACGAAGTGTGAGGGAACAGAATTGTATTCTAGACAAATCTCAAAGTTGTACTGGTATTTTATCAACCGCCAAGAAATTTTAATGATTAGAGAAAGACAATTATTATAAACCCAATTATATTCCATTGCTTTCTTACATGCTAACTCGATAAATAAGTATCTGCTAAGGTGTCACATGTTAACCTTTATTATTATTCGCTACTGTTATCAGTAAATCCGAATGAAGTTCATTTGAGTATGAAGAAAGGGAAGAAGAAAACCTTTTTAAATCAGAAACGAAAAGGAATGGACTTCATGAAAATCAACCATGCAACACGTAGAGATGTTAAATTCTTCTAACCTTGTAGGTCACAATGGGATATAAAATCGTTATGCAAAGAGCCGGAAAAACTTTGAAAAGCATCGTAACTAACATTGTAACTACAATGTCCTTTGATTGAAATATAGTGAATGTTCTATATTTTCTTTGAGGTCCATTTTTTTCGTTTGTATTCTTTGCACGGATATTAAAATCATAGAATTCATTTGTCTGCTAGTAGGCTGTACAATTCTAGGAAATAATTTTACTGCTGTCTTCAGGCGAAGAAGTATAAGGTTAATGTTCACATGCGTGTTTCCATAGCCGATTGTACATAAGACATATCTCGGAGCATTATCACGCATCATCAGTAACGTTCCTAATACATTAAACGTTCCTCCTTTCATTCAGATGAACCTGCAGGTCTGAACATATACTGACTAGACTCTCCTCTGTAACATAAAAGAGGCAAAATATTGTTTCCTCTTTCTCTAAGGAATTTTGTGGCTTTCCATTTTATAGGTATGTAAATGTGCGTAAGTGTATGGATGCGTATATATATATATATATATGTGTGTGTGTGTGTGTGTGTGTGTGTGTGTGTGTGTGTGTGTGTGTTTGTGTATGTGTGTGTATGTATATAGGGGCACTCTGTCGGTTACGAAGATGAGGGTCGCATCTGATACGATCAGCGGAACAACTTGCTAGTGAAATTAAGGTGCAAGTGGCTGAGTATTCCACAGACACATGTATCCTTAACGTAGTTCTCAGGGAGTTTCAGCGTGACACAAAGTGTCATAAGGCTGGCAATTTGAAATACGGGTACTACACATTTTTGCCAGGTGAGTGGATTGGAGCAATGTGAAATAAAGTGCCTTGCTCAAGGACAACGCCTCGTCGAGAATTCATATCACGAAGGCAACAGATCCAAATCAATCACTGGAACTGTAAAAATCTGTGAAACTTTCCAGAAGTTTATTATCAAAATATATTTGAGCATGTTTAGATATGCAATTATATGCATGAGAATGTATACATAAAGCAAAACATAAAGCAAAACAAACAAACGTAACCTGTTGTTGATGTTGAAATTCCACTGAAGAATCTTTTAATCTTGGTTAGAAAACCTATTGGCAAGAAATATTGAAATGAGACTAAACAATGACATACGTACATATATACTAACATACATACATACAAATATACATACATACATACGTACATACATACGTACATACATATATATGAATGTGTGTTTGTGTGACTGGTCTTTATTTCACAACATCATAGTGGTTTATGTTGTAATTCCATACCAAGTAGATGAAGTTAAAATAATCGCACTCATAAATCCGTCGTGTCTTCCGTGTTCCGATTAGTAAGTACTTGATGCTCCTAATATCTGCTTCCAACTACTTAAGTAAGTAAAACTATTTGTGAAATCTTTGTACGTGTTAATAAAGCATACTCACTCACGAGTGATAGCTGGTTGTACTCAATTGGACTGTAGGCCTGAGTGCGTATGCGTATAGTGCTCTATAGTGCTTTTCACATACATACACAGTAACAGATACACACATAAAATACGAGTGCGTGCACACAGACATACACACTCAATTAAATACAGACATGCATCGACTGGTTTTTCGAGGTAAACTTAAAGGTGTGCATCACAGGTAAAAATAATACATTATTCCACCCCAAAGGTAAAGTACATAAAAGAATGAAAAATATATCAAGTAAATTCTATCTAGGAGATTAGAATTTACTCCAATTAGTAGACATAAGTTCTCAACTCTGATGCACGAGTTTCTTACTTTCTACCAGGAAAGATCTTCGAGCACCTTCTTGATTTTGGTTCCTATCCAGCCTTGGACTTAAAAGCTAAGCTGTTGCTGTTTTTTCAACAACACGCAACACATAGTAAGTATAAGGATTATAATCGTAGGAATAAGGTCAGAAATAGAGAGGGTGAAGTCGTAGAAATTCTCCGACAGCAATTTCGAACTTTTTGTAGAAGTATGGCAAGAAACCAAGTCCTATTACCATACTGTGCAGTTCTTGGATAGTCCGATTAGTTTGAAAGCGAACACGTGATTTTTTACTGATTTTTCCACGGTCAGATATTTGCGATTGGTTGTTTTTCATAGAACATTTACAAAGACAATTTCACTGGTTTGAGGCTGGAGGATTGCACTTAGTTTAATGAAAGTATATATTGATAAGTCACCTACCTGATCTAACTTTGCTTTACTGCATGTTATGAATATACATATTTACATTTATACTTGCGTGTATTACTATATATAATGTATAGGAAAATGTATCAATTTGCTTTGAAAATGCCCAACACATATTTTTGTAAAACATCTGTTTAACATTTCACATTTCATTCTGTCTCAGGAGTACCACTGATAACTGAAATCATACAAGCGTTTAACAGTAGTTTCATGTAAGTTAAATTTTAAAATACAATTATTATAAAATAGAAATATTTTTAAAGCAGCTAAAGAAAAAAAAACAATGAAAAGTTTTATATTGTTTAAATTCCTATTGTTTAAGTAATGTTTATACTTATGAATACACAAATGCGCACACAAAAAGAAAAACATTTCTTGTACTTCTGATTTTATTATTTTTTTTCGGTTACTGTGAAATTCTCTAAAACCCCGCTCGTTCTCTTGTATCATTTCTTTCCTTTCTAATTCCGCCGAGGTCGACTAGGCCTTTCATCCTTTCGGGATCGATAAATTAAGTACCAGTTACGCATTGGGGTCGATGTAATCGACTTAATCCGTTTGTCTGTCCTTTTTTGTCCCCTCTGTGTTTGTCCCCTCTGTGTTTATCCCCTTGTGTTTATCCCCTTGTGGGTAGTAAAGAAATAGGTATTTCGCCTGTCGCGAATTCCGCCGAGGTCAACTTTGCCTTTCATCCATTCGGGGTCGATTAAATAAGTACCAGGTACGCACTGGGGTCGATATAATCGACTTTATCCGTTTGTCTGTCCTTGTTTGTCTCCTCTGTGTTTAGTCCCTTATGGGTAATAAAGAAATAGGCATTTCGTCTGCCGCTACGTTCTGAGTTCAAATTCCACCGAGGTCGACATTGCCTTTCATTCTTTCTGGGTCGATTAAACAAGTGCCAGTTACGCACTGGGGGTTGATCTAATCCAGTAGTCCCCACCCCACAAATTTGAGACCTTGTGCCTCTGGAAGAAAGGATTTTTTTCTTTTTGTTTGAGCTGAAATTCTTCTGGGGGTAAACTTTGCTTTTCATAATTTCGGAGGCGATAAAATAAGTAACAGTATAGCACTGGGGTCAATGTAATCGACTTAGCACCATCCAATAAATTGCTGGCCTTGTTCCAAAACTTGAAACCCATATATTTTCGCTTTTTAAAGCCATCATCAACGGTTATGTATCGTCATACTCATATCTGGTGAAAAAACGTGTGTTCGTACATGTTGCTGTATCTTTACAGGTGGTTCAGTAAACGCGATATGTGCAGACATTCGCAACGGAATTACCATATTAGACTCATTTGTGTGCTGCTTCCTGTTTGTTCAACTTTATTTAAGACGAACGTACTCTATATTTTTCAGTCTTTATCAGTAATTTGTTTCTAATTATGGACAGTATAATTCAAATGTATGTTTTACAAACAATTCGCTTACGTGTTTCCAGGTGTACTTTGATGCTGTCA
>NC_042997.1:2742600-2807600 GCF_006345805.1 Octopus sinensis | reverse complement strand
TGTCATGATCCATGCGATGATCACATTCTACACCCTACATTTCAAACACTGTTGTAAACAGCAGACGTGAGCTGGAACGTTAAATGTGAGCAAGCATACAAAGCGAATTTCAAGATCAATCTTTGCCAGACGACATCACTCTGCGTGCACAACTTATTGATATATATATATGCTTCTCATACCTCTCACAGATATTCCTTCCTTGCATTCTTATCTCTTCCGTCTATCCCTTCCCTTATCCCTGTTATACTGACAGCTCTCCTCACCCATCTCCCTCACAGTATCGTGACCACCACCTAGCACTTCTATTTTCATTTTTTCTTTCGTTTTCTTTCTCTCTTCTTTCCTCCCCTATTCTTTTGTCTAATATCATTATTCTCCTAACATACATATGTATTCTCTTCCATCTATCTATCCAATAACCTCTACTAGTACATTCTCATAATTTCATTCACACCAGAAGACCCCTTTGGATTTAGGGAATTTATGTCTCCGTGCTATCTGCTCGTAATAACAAAATATGAACTCCTATCGGAATCTACATAACATGGAAGAGAAGCATTTATATCCATTCTACACAACAATTTCCTTGGCAAATTGAATTGCAACTGAACCATGCTACATATATTTTTACTTTTAGTTTGATACTCTTGTTTCCCTTATACTTCCTACACATTTCATTTTCCAAAATATCTCCTCATACTAAACTCAACTATTTCCCTCTAGTTAACTCTTTCATATAGTCCCTGATGAAGGATTATTCTTAATATATATATATATATATATATATATATATATATATATGTGTGTGTGTGTGGTGTGTGTGTGTGTGTGGTGTGTGTGTGTGTGTGTGTGTGTATGTATATATATATATATATATATATATATATATATATATATATATATATATATATATATATACATATAAGAGAGATGACCACTAAGTGGATATCTATTATGCTAGAAGTAGACCGTCTATGGTCTTGCCACTAAGAAAATTTTGTTATCAAGGAAATTCAGCAAACACCAGAACGTAAGCGAGCATGACAAATTAAAATATACAAAATATAAAGATTTATCACAAAACCGATTTCATTGCTACAACTTATGTAATGTCCACAAATCATCAGTGTGATCCTCAAAGCAAAATATAATTATATTTTGTATCTTTTAATTTGTTTTGCTCGCTTACGTTCTGGCGTTTGGTGAATTTTCTTGAGAACAATCTTTTCTTAGTGGCAAGACCATGGGCGGTCTACTTCTGGCATAATGGATATCCACTTAGTGGTCATCCCTCTTATATGCATATAATATAATTTTTCTGAATCTTCAGATTTTTCAATATGCTAGGCCATAGGATATATATATATATATATATATATATATACTACGTAAGTCGAAAATTTGTGTGTGTTTGTTTGTGGCGTTGCTAGCTAAATCCTCTTACACCGTTTTATTGATTTTGATGAAGCCTGGCATGTGAGTAAAACTCATATCTGGAAACCTTGTGACATACGTACATCGTTGAAAATATCGATAATATGGCCCCTCAAATGGATCCTTCTATCTACTACATATGACTAATATTTTATTTAAACACCCCAAGGGGAATAACCCGTACCACCTGCAGTTTTTATTGAAGCGATCAATAGTTGATTCTCACGATCAACTGACCTAATTCTTTTTTTCACTACTCTCAGTTTTGAACTGCGAAACATTATTATTGCACTTCCTTAATTTGAATATTAGACATTAAACACTTCATTCATACATTTCTATACATACATACTTATTTGAAGAGTATTCTACTTGTTTTGAGTTTCACATTTTCCATGACAGTAGATAAATTTATTATTCCCCAACGTATTTGTAATGGATTCATGAAAGCATAGCATTGATTCGATCCTCGATTTCCGAATTTTATTTAAAACTTCAACCGCGCTTTTTACACGGTAAAACAATAATTTTTATATGAATGATAGCAGTTATATATTTCTCAAATGCCTTCGCTAAGCAGATTAATGCATTTGCTACTTGACACTTGTAACCTCTTCTAGGCCACGAGGGTCTGGATGGAGATAACAGACCTCCAACGAAATCATTTGTTCTCAAACCTACGTCTAACCTTCTGACTGCTTTTCGATAGTAATAAAAACAAGAACTCCGTAAGTTAAAGGCAGTCGCTGAGAGCGACCATCAGTGAGTATGAACGTTATTATTGCACTTTCTCCAAAAAATTCATTCATATATTTATATACATACAATCTCTGCTTCCTCCAGCTGACGGTTTTGGGAATTTTTGTCTTAACGGAAGATATACATTGTGTGGCAGTTATAACGAAATTATATTCTTATATCTGGGTAATAAGGCGTTTCAATAGAACATACTTACCTCCGGAATTATCGGTACACCAGCTAGTATATATATATATAATATATATATATATATATATATATATATATATATATATATATATATTCTAGTTTCAGCTCAGAGATGAGGCCATGCTGATATATATATATATATATATATATATATATGCATATATAGTTAAGACCAAAAACGCGACAGAAACAAAACACCGAAAAGTAGATGATAAAATAAGAAACGCGAAACTAGACACAGGCAATATACAAGGATCATTCGCGGCAGATTTCCTCATCAGTCAGAGACCGGAAAGATCTAGCGGCTTTGGAGCTATTTATCCCTGAGACCAGGCGAATTTAGAAAATGCCAGAACCTGAAGCTAAAATCATTAACCTTCTGGAAAAAGCAAACGAATATATACAAGAAGGAAAAATACGGAAACAAGGGGAAGAAACCTAGAATACAACAGATGATCACTTTTCGGTTATAGAAGACGAAAATAATTGTATATTTACAAATAAATAATTAACAGAAGGTGTCTTTCAACTATCAGATGCAATAAGACTAGCGCTAAAAAGAAATGAATTATACATATAGAAATGACAAACGCTTTTTGGCTACACTACAAAATGAAAATGTTTGTACAATAGCTAAATAAAGAAATAACGGAAAGATTCTTTCCAATATCAGACGAACGTAGTAGGCTGGCGCAAATGAGAAATGGAAAAGGTTAACAGACCAAGCGGGGCTACCGAATGAAGTGACCGGTCTGGATGATGGCTGGACGAAAAGGGACAACGATGCCCTAGCCTGACAGCGATAACCAGGTAGGAGAGGGAAAGAACTCTAGAGGGCAGAGTGATTAAAGTATAAGAGGCGGGGAGGAAAGAGGAACAAAGAATAAGACAAAGGGAAAATATATCAGAGAGACTAAAGAATGAGAGGGGAAAAGAGAGAGAGAAAGTGAGAAAAATGTACAAGCGAGACGATCGAAGAAAAAAAGCAGAAGGAGGAGGGAAATATAGGGACTAAGGAATAAGAGATAAGGTAAATGAAATCAGGGGACTGAGGAATGTGATGGAGGGAAAGTGAGACACAGTAAAAGAGAAAAGGAAGGAACAAAGGAGAAAAGCGGGGAAGGAAAGAGAAGTGAAGAATCGTTAATAATATTCAAGGAATATTCGTCCATACCAAGTAAACAACAGGTTGTTTACTTGGTATAAACTTGGTATAAATGACGACAAAAAAGCAACATACGGAAATATAGACGATAACATAACAAACGTAAAAAAAAGATACACTGACGATTCGTAGCAGATTTTCTCATCAGGCAGAATCCGGAAAGTCCTAGCGGTTTCATAATTATTTATACCTGAGACTGCTCGAGTTCGGCAAGTACCAGTGCGTTAAACTAAAAGCATTAAACCTCTGGGAAAAGCAAACGAATGTATACAACAAAAGAAAATAAGAACAAGAAAGCTGGAATGAAGCGCATACAACAAATGACTGCCTTTCGGACATACAAGACGAGAATACTTGTACATTTGAGACTAAATAAATAAAAGAAAGCGGGTTTCGACTTTTCGACTATTGTGGCGGGTCTGGATGACGGTTGATCTAAAAACCACGACAATTCCCTGGTCGAACAGTTATCATGAGGTAGGGGAGGGAAAGGGCAGTAGAGGGATTAAAGAATACGAGAGAGAGGAAGAAAGAGGAGCAAAGAATGTGAGAGAGGATAAAGAGAGACAGGTAGAGAAACAGAGAGAAGAAATGGCACCTTGGGTTAGTATCCCCTAGTATAGCAGTGGATCTGAAAGCTCCAAGGTGGCATTGAAGAAAAGTGGGGCGATAAAGGAGTAGCAATTCATGTAAAGAGTGGGTTGAGAATGGGGTACTGATTCATGTAAAAACTACAATGTAATGGGTTCATTAGGTTAAGTATTATATGTTAAATACGGTTGCTTTCAATTTGCTTCTGAAAGAGGTCTATGTTTGTGAGGGCTAGTTGGGATGGAGTCACTAAGAATGGTGCCTCTGTGTCAAGGAGGCGGCAGCCCTAAAACTTTTGGGAACCAGTGTAGTATAGCCTCGGGCCTACCAAAGTATTGTGAGTGGATTTCTTATAAGGAAGCAAAAAGAAACTCGTCGTATTTATGTGTGTGTGTGTGTCTGTGTCAGTGATTGTGTGTGTGTCTTTGTGTGCGAGTGTGTATGAGTTTGCGTGCATCTTTATTACAGCAATTGTCAGCAGAAATATTTATATTGGAGATGTGAATGTGGAATAGAATTTGAAATTACAATATACACGAATGAAACGTTTTCAGTGATACAAAATATATATGTTCGGACCAACTCGTGCTGTGTCTCTCGTATATTGGCGTAAATTAATTAGAATATAGATAGCATATTACTGCTTTACTTTTTTTTCCCAATTTTATGCACATGAATATAGTGAATAAGTAAGTAATAAAAGCACAAAATAACTATAAGGCACAAATATGTATTTCATAAGAAACCGAATAACAAAACTGCAAAATAATGATAAATGTATTGGAAGATATGTTTAATATCTAATGCATATTTGTATGTGTGTTTATGTGTGTGAGTGTGTGTGTGTGTTTGCGTGCGCATGTGCATGTATGTGTGTGTGTGTTTGTATGTGCATGTGTGTATGTGTGTGAATATATATTTGCGCTCACTTTTACTCATTTTTTTTTCATACTTCCTAATACTGTTTGCTTCATGCTGTTAAAATTTCCCTTAATTGACTGGTTGATATTATTAATATTTGAAAAAAAAAAGTCTGTATTTACATGTGTGTTAGCTTATCGCAATAAGTGTGTGTGTGAAATTCGTTGTGTTACTCTAAAAGGAAAAAAAATAATGTTTTTTCAATGTATCAAGTTATGTTTAGTTCATGTTGGTGTATCCATTTCTGTTTTTTTTTTTGTTTTTCCTTTTCCTGTTGAATGCCCGCCAGCTTCGCTGATGACGCAGCACGCAACGAAACAAATTTCAATATTCGACATTATCTGTCATTAAATTATAAAATATAGAAACATTATCTTTATGTTGTAAATACCGTTCACATATATCTTTATGAATTTTTCTAATCACGTTTAACGATGTTTATATTACTTTGCCGCGTAGCAACATAGAAAATTACACGAGTGTGTTCGTAGGTGTGATTTTGTGTTTGTCGATGTTCTACTATTTTCATGATTTTGTGTGAATGTGTTTGTATGTGTTCCTTCGTATACGCGCGGGTGTGAAGAAAATGATAAATTGATTTTTAAACTTCGCCTATAAAAGCCGTACCTTAATAACTTATTTAGATTAATTATTAAACATATCAACGGTTAACTTCTTCGCATTTTTTTCTTCCACCGTATCTTTATATTTTATATGAGTATGTTCTATTTCTTTGTGTACATTCTTGAATGTTTGTGTTATTCCATAAAATATATTCTAAGTCCCATTAAAGTCACAGTAGAACAATCTCAAACAGTAATCATGTTATATCGTGTTAGTAAATCTTTTGATTTTACATGACATAATTTCTTTCTCTTTTTTTTTCCTGTACCATGAGCATCTGATTCGTTCCCCAGTTCTGATCGGTATGGAGGATAAGTTACGATTCAATATAAAATGTATGTGCTTATTTGGAATTAGTTTTATGTTCAATCAACAGGTAAAATAAATCTACCTGGTCCCTTTACTAGAGAAATATTAATATTTCATCATCAGTATGTATTTAGGAAAGATTGAATAAATATTAATAGCAGTACGTGCTATATATTTTTAATCATATTTTGCCAAGCCATTAAAACTACACTAATCATTATTCCAATAATATTTGTTGCACATTAAGACTGCCTATCATGAATCAGCGTAATCAACATGCTTGTAATGAATTCAGATATCAATCTCATCTACCTCATGGTTATAAAATATACGTTCGCGATGCCCTGCATTAAAGGAGTACAACAATAATATACACAGACATATGATGCGTAAGAAAACATATTCTCTCTCACAGTTAAACAATCATGCACGCAAGCGCGCGTGCGAGCACACACACACGCAGAATATGTGTTTTATATGAGCGTATTTCTCTGTATGCTTGTGCTTGTGTGCACGCGTGCCTGTATATATGCAAATGCGCATTGATAAATGTATATGATTATATACGTGTAAAAAAATAAAAGCGTATATATCAATATATGCACATGTATGTGTTCATATACATGGACGTATATTTGTGTGGCTATGTACATATGTATATATATAAATTGTTTTGTGTATATGCATGTATTTGTATATATATATTTACATATATATATATCCAAGCTTACATATCCATATATATATATATAATATATATATATATATATATATGTTCGTGTGTTTGTGTGTACCCAATTATATATATGCATAATAATAATAAATAAATGCGCCCTTTTAAAGCCTAACCAGGCTCATGGGCCCGGTTTCCCGATTTCAACGGCGTATGTGTTTCACACCTTGACGGGATGCTAGTCCAGCGCAGCGTTACTCATTTTTTGCCAGCAGAGTGGACCGGAGCAACGTGAAATGAAGTGTCTTGCTCAAGAACACGTGTTGCCCGGTCCAGGAATCGAAACCACAATCTTACTATCATAATGCTGACACCCTAACCACTAATCAATGCGTCTCCACACATATATATATATGCATGTATGTATATATATATATATAATATATATATATATATATATATATATATATGTATATGTGTGTGTGTGTGTGTGTAATTCCGTATGTCTAATCACATTTAACACATTCATGTTAACTCGAACATGGAAGAACATTTGCTGAGATAATACCCTCCTCAGGAATATCCGCCCATATGTGACAACATACGTCTTAAGTTGCATGTCTTTCTGCATTGCTGAGAGTCCTCAGGCATGGATACAGAATTTTTCCTTGGTAACCCTAAATGCAAATACAACGAAAAATATATTTGCAGATGAGGTAAACGCTCGGTCGAGCTGGAGTACAGTTGCACTAAGTAGCGTTGTATTAAATGTACGGCTTTACTATCTTATTCAGCATGTTCCTGTACACTCGGTTGTAGGATGACCTTTTACTTTCTTCATGGGCATAACACGCTGCAAATTCAAAAGTGTACATCGAATGTCAACTTTATAAGTTAAATCACATATGAGCTTATATGGTCAACCAGGAAATGTTTGTTATTTTGGCAACTGCAATCCATGAGTGAAACTTTTGTAAATGAAAGGATTGTATGAGTAGTCCTATCATCAAGTTGAAACACTACCCATCTCAATAACGAGTATTGTTTGACATCTTCTCAATCTGTGTATAAATTCGTCGTATTTGATGGCTTTGATATTTTTTCATTGCTCAAATTCAGTCCATTCATTCATCGCTTCGTGTTGTAAATTATTCAGTATTTCCATTTTATATTCTTAATAATATGTTGAAGATTCTCTGATAAGTGGTTAACTTGCAAACTTCATTACCTTATATCTAGTATTTGATCGCTTGTCAAAAATATAACTTCACACATCACAAATATCTGCGCAAACGATAAGCCAAAAAACAAAAATCATTTTCTATATTAAAATGAAAGGGATAGTGATATTTTCATACTCCATTAGCCAATACTAATGAATAATTCGACTGAAAGTCATTTCAAGGAAAACATTTTCAATTCCTGATCAATAAATTACCTTTCTCTGAGTAGTTATATCATAAAATAAAAATAGGAAATATATTTAACCACCTTCTGAAACATATAGATTGATAATTTATAATATAAGTATCATTGAAACAAAAGTCTAGCTCCCCTCTAACAATGACTATGGCTATATGCTAAGGTGTTGTACAACATCTTGCATGTTACGGTAAATTTGACAATAATCCTGTGAATCACTCAAATATGTGGACGTTGTTTATATAAGAAAACAATCCAAATGAAGCGATTAAATTCAAAATAAGCACAAAGGATATCCAGAGGTAATGAAGTACGATCGTTTCAAGCAACTCCATTTAATTGAAGAATGCAATCATTTACATCAATTTAAATTCAGAGCAATCTTCAGCTGCATAAAGACGTAGAATTTGATTAAATTAAAACAGATGGACACATTACTATAAATTTACCTAAAATCTCCAAGAAAGTAAGGAGATAGACAAAGAACATGCTTCCTTCACTTCAGCTAATAAGGCAATCCAGGCAGGGTATCAGTAAGTTTCTCAATAGTGCAACGCAGTTTATTTTGTTTTTTTTTGTTGTTTTTTTTTGTTTTTGTTTTTAATTTTCTATGATCTTTAAATTTATGGTGATATCCGCATGGCAACTGATTTACACTACTGTACAGGATTTCTGTTCCTCGGCCCCTGGTGTATTCACCTTTTGTTGAGAGTTTCAGTTGAACAATCCGCCAGTATTTTTTCATAGCATGTGTAGCTATGATGCTTCTTTATATATTTGGCCTCAGGATTACCCTACGAACGGTTTTCATTATATAGTTACAGTGCACTATATCATGTCTCATCGGTAGAAAACAACGTGATAACAATGTCGGACAACGTATATATGAAGGTATGATTTTAAATAAAATAGTATATAGACAGAAGCTTCAAAGCTTCGAAAAACATTGTTTTTCAGTATTTTCCTGATCTTTTTGTGAAATAAATGAGTGTTTTGCATAATTTGGTGGTCAATAGGAAAAATGACATTCGGTTAAAACAGACAGTTTTTGCCCTCCTTATCTTTCACATTCTTATAGTCCATCTTAAAGAAATCGGCTGTATTTCAACCCCATGAGCAATAGGCACCGCCGGACTTTTAAAGTTCATAATGTTACAACACCATTCCTACGATTTCATATAAATTTAAGTTTCTCTGTCCTTCTCTTGCCGTTAACCTAATTTCATCCTTCCTGCATATATTTAGTACAGGTATTGATCAATACTTTAACAAATTTAATAAAGAATAACAGGAAATTGACAAATATGATAAACAATAATTGTTAAGCGAAAAGTGGTATTTTGAAATAATCCCTACCGTTAAGTCTAAATTTGTAAATCGATCCTTTTGGGTTTCTAAAGAAAAGTAATATTCGAAATGTGGCGTGCATTCATTTTAGGAAGAAAAAGAAAAAAAATATGCATTGCTTCAGGGAATAATGCTTACAAAATAATTTCATATTTTAAAGAAGCGAATTTATGCGTAAATATGCGCATATAACACAGTAATCATCCTTTGTATTGGATATTCACAGAACTGATATTGAATCAATCTAGCAGTTTCTGTTTTCGAGTTATTTATCACTCTATAAAGTCTGAAACTCACAAAAACTTCATTCATTAATATTATATATACCAATCAATGACGAAGTAGCAAAAATATTATCATAGGCTTAAATCTATGTTTACCTATGTGCGCGTACATGCGGTTTAAACGCTTGCAATTATGAATATATCCATGTCTACGTAAGTATGATAAAATCTGTATACTCATACAGATAGTTTCTCTCCCTCACACGTTTATCTGCCAATGATTGTATTTGCCTCACGTATTGATTCATATATCAAATATTAATGAATGAATTTCTTCTGAGTTTCGTACGCTATTGAATAAGTGATAAACAAGTGCACTCACAGAGCGCAAACCTCGTCCAAGACAACACCAACGTCTACTCAACGATGAGCAAGAAATGATTTTTAAAATGAGAATATCTGAAATAAACTCGACTACTCTCACAAACGAGAATATTAAAATGAACCCGACCGCTCTCAAAAATTAAGTAAAAAAATAACAAGGAAAATAATACAGAAGCTTTGTCCGGTATCGGATTGCTCCCAAAATCTAATCAGTTCGTGCCAGTCTCTCGGTCAAACATCCGAATCCATCTAGCGGTTCTTGAGATATCTTATCCACGGGAAACAAATAAACTAAAGTAAAAAAACAAAGAAACACGACTCAAACAGAACCTCCGCCTAACAGCCATATAGGCGAATATCTACCACAACCAGGGTGCTTATTTCGGTGTTATAAGCATGTATTCACTCCTAAGATCCCCAGCTACAATACAAGGGTCGGCTGAGAATTTCATACGCTGACCAATATACTTTTGTGGGACGTGACCGGATGAAGTTTCTTTTTCAACATAATAACATATGCGGCTCACAGATTACTTCCACCTGTTTTGCAGTGTTTGAATCCATTTGGTGAAAAGGCTTTCCTCTTGTTTGTCAAAAATCATTCAACCTCAGATATGACGTTTTCAGCACTGCAATATTAGTTCCATATAAGTGTGTTTTCCTGCTGGAAAACAGTTGATAGCCAGATGGGGCCAAAGCAGAGGAATAGGGAGGCTCATTACGCACAGCAGCCAATAAAATTAAGGACTTTTGTACTAGAGTAGGGTCTTCATGAAAGTAGACACCTTTCGTTAGTTATCTGGACGTTTGTTCTTGATAGTTGCCTCAACAAATTAGCATAATACAATCCATTTATGATGTAGCCGTTTTGAGGATAATTAATAGACTGAAACTATCACCTTCCCTGACCTGCTTTGGAGTAAGTAGGTGACCTGAGATGTTTTCACTGCATGTTTAGTCTCAATGTCTCTGGATCAGAGTGATGAACACAACACTCGTCACTGGCTGGGCAATATTCAAGGACACCTGCTGGGTCGTATTCAGACAATGTCAGATTTTTTTCTGAAATGATCAGCCTGGTGCACTTTTGAAATATGTCAGAAGACGTGGAATCCACCGTGCAAGGCACCTTCGTTACTCCGAGATCATTGTGCAAAATATTCTCCACTCACACATGGGTTAATCTAATAACTTTGGCTATCTGGTTTATAGCCAATTGTCTGTAATTTATCTCCATGTGAAAACGATCAATGTTTTCGTTGGTGATGGCACTTAGGTCGTCTTCAACTCTCTCCCTCTCCTTTTAAACTTAGATGTCCTCTTTTGAACTTTTTCTCAAGCAGGAGTCTCATCCATTTATGTAGCAACCATGTCAGCATGAATATATTTGGTGGCTAAACCCTTTTGCTGCAGGTACGTGATAACAACTGGGTGCCAAATTTTGTCCATTTTCAAGAGGAGTCGTTAGAAAAGTCTCTACCACTTACTTCAGAAATTTTCTTTGAACAGTGAGATGTCAGTTTACCTGAACAAAATAATAATTGTTAGTAATACGAATTGTTGAAATTAATGCATGCCAGATTTCGCAGCTCTAGCATCACACCTTCATAGTCAGCATACGAACTTTTCAGCCCCCTCTGCTATGTGATACTTTGACTGGTGTAATGAGAAGCAATATCTACGTGCTTCACTTCTTGAATGTTTTGCATATGCTTGCTGTTCATTTGATGGGTTTTAACTATTGTATTCTGTACAAGATTGTTCTTTATGATATTGTGAAGTCAAGTTTTACAAGAGTACTACTGAGGCTTTTAATCACGTATCAAATTCCTTCGATAATTAGAGCTGGGGAATGTAAAGCAGATACAGAATACTAATTGCATTTTTTTTTTCTATTCTCATTAATCTTTAAAATTATATTTACACCTGCTTGAGAATTGGCTTCAGCTTTTGTACACAATAACTTCTCTTAGCCCAAAGCCATTATCCTGGAATGTTGTCAGAAACATCCTATCACATTTTTTTATCTCATATTATACTGTCCACCAGTATAACATTTTGTATTTTTATATTCACAATTACTTTTTCTTAGAAATTTGATATAAAAGCTTCTAGTCTCGACATCAGTTTTCGGTCGTGAAATACCTTCTGAGAACCTCTTCTAAAGTTCATGCTCCTCTCAGCCTTATCTATGCTTCATCGACTCGTGGTCTTCGCCATCAAACTTGGGATGCGTGTCTTTAAATGTATATGATCCAACATTCAAATATTGTGATGATTGTTGACAAGGAATCATTCTACATCTTTGCTCTTGTGGAAATATTCGGTTCTTGTTGACAGTTTTCAAGATTCAACATCAAGCGCTCAGATTTCATCTCACTTCTGACTGTGTTGCCTAAATATAGGTATAAAAGATGATAGTGAATGCTCATTCTGGATTATTCGATTAGTGCATGCAGAAAGTTCTGGCTCATATTTCCATTATTCTGGTCATATATTCACTTGCTACTTACAAAATCCATTAATGAAAATATTTTCATATATCCCTAATCACATGTAACTTCCCTAATACCAAATCCAAGAAATAGTTACGTCATTGCCGGAAATGTTGCAGGCTCCCTTGATTTACAGCCGTGTTCGAACATCTAAGTCGGCCATCTTGCGTCATCATATCCTTTGAAAATATCGTGCCTCGGTCAAATTATTCATACATACCATTCATGTACTTGGCATAATTTCATCATCCAGAATATGCTAGTTTGTAAACGATTTCTTCTGATAAAGCAATATTTTATCTTCCAGGTTTCTATCATAAACCAGAGGCATTTACAGAATTCACGTTTTCATTTGGAATTGGTTATCGTTTTTTTTTTAATTTTCAGCATTCAAACAGGTCAATATCAGAATGATTGGTCTTTTATGTGTGCATTTCAGGATCCTTTATGTGTGCAAATAACTGTCACCATAAACGTGTGTGTTTAAGTGCGGGTGTGTGCGCGTTGGTGTGTGGATTGAAGTCCGATAAATTAGTTAGTGTACATATCAATTTAGTACATATGTGCTGTTGGTGCCTGACTATGTATATATTTCATATGTCCATTTGAGTGTGTTTACGTGGTCAACTAATATCTCTGAAATGCCTGAATTGATATACAAATACTCATACAAATAATCATAAATACAAACCACTGCCTAGATATTTTCGTATGGTAAAGTGATTGAGTTAGGGTAGAGAGAGCTCCTGATTATTTTATAATAGTCTACGTATTCCTGGAAATTACAATAGATAAAACTAATGCTACATAACTTTAATACAAAAATATTGGAATCTCTGTACATAAAATGGCGTTGAGATGGCATAATCGTTAGCACTCAGGGCGAAATACTTAGCAGCATTTCGTCAATCTTTAGGTTCTGAGTTCAAATTTTGCCGAGGTCGACTTGGCTTTTCATCCTTTCGGGATCGATTAAATAAGGGTCAATTGAGGACTGGGTTTATCTAATCAGCATACCCCTTCCATCGAAACTACTGACCTATTCCACAATTTGAAAGCAATATATTATGATCAAATGGACATAATTTTCTGCCATGTATTTGTTTGTATATTTATATTTAACCATATATAACAACGTTCTGCAAAATAGGGTATATTAACATTTTAAATAAATGGATTTCATTCTATTTTTCGGGTATATTATATATACAGTTTATGTCGAATTTTAAAAAAATTGTTGTAATATAATTAGTGCTTCAAGTAGTAAAATGCCGGAAAGATATTTTTTTTATAAAAATAAATAGGAGTTAAATTATAAAGCGCAGTTTACTATCAGCGTGAACTTCGATTGTTAATCCATTTATTCACGCCTAGTCTCACTATGGACATCATCAGAATATAATTAGATGTCCATCACCTTTATCGACAGCCTATTGCTCGTATATGTTCCGTTGTTCCATTACTATTTGTCACTAACGAGATAGAATTGCATTAACGTTGCAAATATTACGTTAGATTATGACCATCTGTAACAGAATATTTCATATTATTCGCTTTTCATATTATTCGCATAGTCAGTAATGATTAGATAAGACCTGCATTTATATATTCAAGTGTGTATTAACCTACTATATTGCAAATTCGAAGAATCATGTGCTCTGTTGAATTATATATCATAACATTGAAGTATAATATTTCTTTAAAAGTATTGAAATAGAACGCCACTCTCTTATTAAACTAAAGCTCAATCATGAAGAATTCCTACGTGTTAAATGTATTGACAGCAGTTTCACACTAACGTTATCCCGAACACTAAAATCCAACGATATAATTTAGGATTGTTTTGAAAGTAGTGATTATAATTTGACAATTTGCTGTTTTAGAGGAAGACGTATAATTTCCTGACGAATGATTTTGTTTTCTAGTGAGATACTATATTCCACTGAAATGACCAAGGTATTTGGAGTAGGTATTTTGTCTACGTTAGAGATTTATGTGAAGGTACATCGGAATAACTATTGCAACTACCCGGTAACGATAATTACAGCAATATTTTTGCTGATATTTTATAATTCTAGTATCCACAGCCGATTCTCGGGGTTTCTTTTCTCCAGCAACAAACCGTTGCTGATAAATGGAAACTCTTGTATTGCTAAAATTATTTTATTTCCTTATATTTCCGTGGTAAATTGCCGCCATCCTCAAGAATCAGCAGTAATTACAGCGGTATTTCTTACGATTTACTGTGCAATTTCAACAAATCCATTCACGTTATCACAGTAAATATTACTATTTTTAATTAGTACTTTGAAACGGAAAAAGAACTTTACAAAGCATAATAGAAATATTAAGCCCTTACCATGGAATTTAGAGATGGAGTGGATAAATAACATGCTTAATATAAATTATATCTTAATATAAGTTATCTTTTATGTGCATTGATAATTATATAGAAGCCGGGAATGTTATATTTAATAGTTAAACCGAAACAGGTATGACAAGCCTACAATGGATGTCTACAGTTTGGTACAATCTACTATTGATTGTAGCGAAAGAGCATGTTAATGTTAACCTGCACCCCCACAGAAAAGATATAAATGAACGCTTTCCATTATAGACTATTTGATAAGGACTGATTTTGCACTACACAAGAAATATAACGTCACGTAAGTAGGAATTACATTCGAGAGATGTAATTATGAAAATATGACATTATTTTCATATATATTATCCCCTTGAAATATATCATTTATTCTTTGAGTGTAATGCAGATTAATTCAAAATTGTGATTGGACAGCTTAAGGAGTAGCTGGCAATATCTAATTATGTTTATGTTTAGATAAATAGGGCATCCATTAGCATTGTAGATTCCTTCATTTACGTGATTCTGTATTGTGAGGCTGAATCAAGTATATTACACCATTAATGTATGTAGAACAGGTATATTTATTTCCTTTGTTTTATAATTCTGAAGTAGATTCTCAATAAGGAAATAAACCAATGTTCTCTGTTATATAATCATAACCCTTTTCTGTTTTATAGCAATAAATTAATTATATTGACGTGTTCAACCAGCCCGTTTCACAATAAATTTGAAAGCTGATGTGCACGTAGTTAGATGTGATTGAAGTTAGAATTTTCAGTGGGAAATGCTGTATGTATCAATTCTGAAATCGGGTAATGTAATGCTTTAAGGAAATTACATAAAAAGTTCAATGTTGCTCTATAGAATTTTAAAGAAATAGTATTTAGTTAGTACTCACATTTTTTTCGAAAATGGATTTTAAAAATATATTCAGTATATACATGAATTTTGATAGGGTACTCCACAAAACAAACTAATAATATTGCTTATGAAATATTTAATGAATATATTTTTAGGTGAATGAATAGAAAATACTCCAAAATAAAATATTTAAGAGTAATCCTTATATTACTGTACCTCTTTAGGTTCATAGACAATTCTATCAACTATCAAAAATAAGCCATTAGGTATCAATAGATCTCATTGATAATAAAAGTTCTAACAATCTTCTTTAGCACTACACCGTACCCTCTCTCTAAATAAATGAGCTTGTGTGTTTGTGTATGTATGGTATGTATTTGTGTGTTCGTGCATGTGAATGTATGTATGTACGTAGGTATACATACAAAGAAATAGACAAACAGAGAAGAGAAAGGAATTATACACAGATATATATATATATATATATATATATATATATATATATATATATATATATATGTATATATATTAACAGATTTTGCACTATAACAAGTCAGTATGTTCATGCACAAATGCGATGAAACATATATTTTCATTCTTACACTAGATATAAGCATTAGATTGTTCTAATGCACACTGGAAATCGTGCATACAAATAATCATATTACAGAGTTGTGTTTCAATAAGGCTCTCGCAACATTTGATAATAGTACTAATATATCCATGAAACGTATCACTATTGATCCATACAGACTAACACTTGACCTTGGAAATGAGCGATTGATTATCATTTTACTTCAAGCAGTTACAATTCCACAGTTGGCACATATATCATTAAGTATACGTTTAATTCAATAGATAAGCCAATGAAATTTCCGAGTTTTAGTTGTAGCAACGGCATATAAACACATTTTCGTATTATCATATTAATTAGCGAAAGGATATCGTTCAATTTGTTATTGTACTAAACTGATTAAAACTGTTGCGTAGCTAATTCGTGTGGTCGCATTCGTTCAATAGCAATCCTTCCATAAATATGGTGAGTAATTTAGAACAGGTAATTCTTTGATGATCGACTCGAATATGGTGAAAACAACGTTTTCATTCTTGGCTCCGCTTGGATGATATAGGATGAGATTTTAACTTGAATTCTCACTGGAGCATATCAGAAAACACGAATGAAAAGCGCAAAAATAACGCTAATCGACCACTCTGCATTACTACGTTCGTTTATCAGCCCAGGAACGATGAAATGCTCTCCAGTCCTCGATATCATATAAAATCACATAGATTCTTAAGAGATCGCATATCATTCTGCCCATTTCCCGAAACCTCACTCCAATTTGCCGGTTAAACTGTATGTCTTCTTGTGTGGGGGTGCGTGTTACTATGTGTAACTGTGTTTTGTGTGTGCTTGTGTTTCTGTGTTTGTATGGGGGTCCGTGCGTGGGAGTGTGTGTACGTGTGTGTGTGACTTATGGTTTGCGTCAACACTTGCATTTATAGCGCGTAATATCCAGCAATGTGTGATATTATTCCGCAACTTAGTGATAAAGTATAACGATAATGATTAAGACCGTAACTATATAGTGTGCTGCACTATACTGCGGCCATGATTGATGAGCCAAGTTTAATGAAATAATAATGGATAACACATTCGCCAGACAACCAAACTCACACCATCGTCTTCTTTTGATGATTTTTTTCATTTTGGACTGTGCTTTCGTGACTCGTCTTTGTCCAACCACTGTGCTGAACGGTTGCGGTTGTTGTATAGAACCCATTTGTCATCACATGTTATAATTCGATGCAAACAATGATTCATTTTTGTGACGAAAAAGTAGTATAATGCAGACTTCCAAACGTTGTTGTTTCTGATTTTCAATGATGTCATTTGGAACCCATTTATCCAACTCTTTTCATTTTACCGATTTGAACTAGGTGAGTCAATATTGTTTGCTTGCAACCACCAAATGACATCGATAATTCATGTACACATTGAGATAGATCTGACTCGACGGTGGCTTTCAGTTCGTCACTATCCACCTTTGATTCTGGTCGATTGCGTTGCTCATTTGTGAGGGGCAAGTTATCAGGACAAAATTCTGATACTGTCTGTTGTGTAATAACATTAGAATTAACTACTCCATTAATATTCCGCGCTGTCTGTGATGCTGTATTTGCAAGAAAGAACTCATATTTCAAAACTGTAAGAATTTCCGTCATATCCATCTCTAAACAAAAATAGCAAAGAATGATTTATAAATACCTTATAAAGTGCAAATTGGGTTAGAATAAAGAAATAGATGAGTCAGCAGTCTAACAAAAAATAAAGACTGTCAAAGTATAATGGCGCCAAATAAGGAGCTGTCAAAGTTTACCATATACCTTACTATAAAATTCATACTATATATATATATATATATATATATATATATATACACGCACACATGCACTCTCTTTCACATACACACATACTCATATATATATATATATATATATATATATATATATATATATATATATATATATACATATATATAAAGATAAAGAATCAGACAGAGACAGAGAGAAATTTCTCAGAAGGTCGCAGTCTTCTCTGTCTGCATAAACATTAGCTATACATTACAAAAAGAAAATTGTTAGTAATACTTATTTTGATGTAAAACTTATTAGAAATTTTTCCACTTCACATAATTCTAATCATATTTCTTTAATTTTCTGAACACACTTTTATATAAATGAAATACCACTCTAAATTAAAAGGAAAACAGTTTCCTCTATAATTGTAAATATGACGTGAATATAAGTAGGATGTGTTGGCGAAAATTTATATCACTTGTATCATATTATCATCTTCCTGAAAACGATGAGACCTCATCATCTTTCAGAGAATCAAAGATTCTCAGAAAAAAAAATTAAATTAATCTTCGAAGATAATTTACTTTGTCTTAGTTTGATGTTTCCTATTGGAAAATATATCTTAAGTTTAATCTAATTCTAGTATTATTCCGCTTTAATTCATACAATGTTAAGCCCTTTCGTTTACGCTTATTCTATTCTTCTGAGGATTCATAACAAAATTTGCAGCGCATGAATGCACTTTAATATTTCTCCTTCGATGAGTTTACGAAATAATACGACTGTTAGCATAATTAATGCCTTAACAATCATACAGCAAGGATAATACACGTGAACACAGCTAGAAATTAATATAGCGGTATATTCAGGCCAATATGAAGGTAGCCAGTATATCGATATATGAAAAAAGAGAAGAAATAATATTTACTTATAATCTGATACATTATCTAGCTCTGTAGATTGTCATATAATACTTAGGTTTGCATATCAAAGAGATATGTACAATACAAGGAGAACGCAAGTGTTAATGGAACTATATTTCAACATTAATTTTCGCGTATATCTATATCAGTATACGTTCATTCATAATATATATTTCCTGATACGTTTGTCCGAATTCATCAATAGTTATTGTATCGAAGTTAATAATATTAAATTTTCTCAAAAAGGTCTCGTTTTGTTATATAAAGGAACATACTGAAATAATAATGTTATATCTAATATTTCACACGCGATAGATGTTATCATATAGTTACACCATTGATATTAAATCCAGTTATTATTGGTAAGTTTCTGATAGAATGGGTTACAATACACTATTGGTCGGAATACATCTGCCAATATTTTAATGCATTGATATTACGTGAAATGAAATGTTTAACTTGATTGATTATTCATTAATTACACAATGTTCTCTCTGCTTTCATGATTGAACTGACACCTAATATCATATCGAAATTCAGATATGTAAATTTAGCAAACAATATTTAAAAGCGTTAACTAAAGTCATAGTCTAAAACCTGTTACGCTAAAATATACTGGCCATTACAGTTGGCATGTAATTTCTTACTCCAATAAATCGCTCAGTTTAATTCAAACTGCATTTTTATTAGGCATGGAGATTAATGTTACGTTAGTCGAGGAAGTTTTCCTGTCACTAGGGACTCGGATTTAAAGCATACAACATAGAATTAGACGGATGAGGAAGAATGCTTACAACACAAATTTTGGAACATTTAACGCTATTTCGCAAGATATACGTATTCGACAAAGTTTGCGTGTTTGTTCGTTTGTATGTATATGTATATGTGTACGTTTGTTCGTTTGTGTGCATGTGTAGATGTACATGTGTGAGTGTTGTGTGTTTTGTTGTGCTTGTTTGTGTTTCTATAACTATATATAGCATAAATCAATTGCTACTAATTTTCGCGCAAAGTCTGCAATTTTGAGGCGAGAAGGTAGGGTGATTATGTTGAAGTCACTACTTGCAACTTTTGCTTTATTTGATCAACCTCCATTGGTTGAAAGGCAAAGTCATCATCAACGGAATTGTAAACCATAAAATAAAGAGCTGTAGGAAACAAAATGTTACGCCGTGTTCAAGATTTTGCTACAACGACGGTTTAATAATCTTTCAGACTTAGGCACAGGGCCAGCAGTGTTTGAGAGAAAGATGTTTATCGATAGGAATCAGCCTATTACTTCACAGGTACTTCATTTTAGAGATCCCTTATGGATGACAGATAAAGTCATTATGAACGGAATTTTATCCCAGAATTTAAAGATCTTATAGAACTACTGCTATAGAATTTCTGCAATGCGCTAAAAATTCAGCCAGCTCACAACATTAATATAGATAATATGCAACTCAGTAATAGCAATAATAGTAATGGTTTCAACTTTTGATACAAACTTATCAATTCTAGGAGAGAGTTTCTTCTGTTATTTCCACCCAAGAACTCGACGAAATGCTTTTTGCAGATTGTTTAGAATCTCCATTAGTTTGTTGCACTAATACTGATAATAATAATCATTTCATATTTCGTTGGAAAGTTGTAGAGAATGATAAACGTTCTTGTGAGTCAAGCGGGAATCGGTGCATTGGAATATATATTGGACAGTTTTAAGGGCTGTGTAATTAACGTCGGAATTCATGCAAGGTTACAAGTCATCAAAAAGACAGCCCCTCTTGGCACAGGAAATATGTTAAAGGAAGTCTTGCCTATTAGAGCCGCAGGAGAGAAAGCAGTAAGGGACATTTGTCAAACTGTTGTTGACTTCTCCCAAACCGAAATGTCCAGACCGTTTAATATCTAATCTATTAAGATGTACAAAACCAAAGTAATAATGAGTATGGTGATAATGATGATGATGGTAATGATGATGAGGATAATGATGATAATAATAATAACGATGATGAGAGCGCAAACCCCAGCGTCTCTTCAATGATTAGCCGGAGATGGTTTTTAAAATGAGAATATCTGAAATAATCTTGACTGCTCTCACAAACGAAAATACTAAAAATGAATCCGACCGTTCTCAAAAATTAAGTAAAAAAGTGGTAAAATAATCCAGAAACCGTGTCCAGTAAGGAATTGATCGTAATAATATTTATTGGATGTGAAGGTGGGTGTGCTAGCCATGCTTGTAATACTATGTGTGTCGTCTGCAGTGGGAATAGGGACAGCTCTCTCTACGAAGGCCTTTTTTTAGTCTATCCACTGATATAATCTCTTTACGACCATTAAGGTATATAACGAAAAATTTATCCGGGCGTGAAAGAAAATGGAAAGGACCTGTATACGGTGCTGTTAACGGAGTTTTAACAACATCGTTGCGCACAATGAATGTGAGTCCAAGACGTAGAGCTTTTTCAAGGCAGAGTTAGACATGAAAGTGTCAAATAAGTAAGAGGTTTTAAACAGCAGCAATATATTCAAAATTAGTAAAACTAAAAATTGTCGAGGGTAAATTAAATTTATTATTGCTTATGGATATCTTTTTTTCTTTTTTTTTCTTTTACTTGTTTCAGTCATTTGACTGCGGCCATGCTGGAGCACCGCCTTTAGTCGAGCAAATCGACCTCGGGACTTATTCTTTGTAAGCCCAGTACTTATTCTATCGGTCTCTTTTTGCCGAACCGCTAAGTGACGGGGACATAAACACACCAGCATCAGTTGTCAAGCAATGCTAGGGGAACAAACACAGACCCACAAACACACACACATACATATATATATATATACATATATACGACAGGCTTTTTTCAGTTTCCGTCTACTAAATCCACTCACAAGGCATTGGTCGGCCCGGGGCTATAACAGAAGACACTTGCCCAACATGCCACGCAGTGGGACTGAACCTGGAACCATGTGGCTGGTTAGCAAGCTACTTACCACACAGCCACTCCTGCGCCTATGTTAGTGTTAATAATATGTTAGTGTTATTTAATTTCTAAACGGTTTCGCTGCCGTTTGTTTATGCAAATTGATTTTATTATGCGCCAGTCTCTACTAAGAGACGCGAGTAAAATTAATAGCACAGAAACGCTAATAAAACTTTGGAAACAGCAATGTCACGATAGCTTACATGGAAACCAAAAGCGTGCTTCCATGGGAGATAATCAGAAGTACTGAATTTGTCGACCCCGAAAGGATCAAACATAAAGTCGACTGCGGAGGAATTTAAACTAAGGACGTAGCGACTGATGAAATACCTCTAAGTATTTCGCCCGGGGTACTGCCAGGTTACTGCCTTATAATAATAATAATAATAATATTGATAATAATAATAATATAATAATAATAATAATAATAATAATAATAATAATGATGATGATGATGATGATGATAATAATAGTAATAATAATAATCATAAAATAAACAGACAAATACATAACAAAAACACCAGGACCTACAAACACAAATAACATACAGAAAATTGCACTACTAGGCATTGCACACATCCTACGCAGAACACATTCCATACAGTAACCATCAGAGCATCACAACAAATCACAGCACATACCCATTGCACACAGAGCTGCACTGGGTAGTGAAGTGAAAGCACGCTATAAAAATATACTACTGAATAATAATAATAATAATAATAATATTGTAAGTATGAAATTCATTTGATCCCAGCATTTTTTTTTTTTGCTACAAGAGCTTAAGTAATACCTTAAGGGTGCCTTGAATATGAAGTGAAAATTATGTAATCATACATGTGGAGGAAAGCATTACTACTACGAAAGATAATCCGCCGGATATGTGTAAGGAAGTAAATAACAAAATCTAAATAAATGGTATTGTAGTTACATATAAGAGCAAATATATATATATATATATATATATATATATATATATATATATATATATATATATATATATATATATATATATATATATATATATATATATATACATATATATATATATATATATATATATATATATATATATATATATATATATTATAATAATATAATAATAATAATAATAATAAAGGTAAAATTAATTAATTAATTAATTAATAATTAATAATTCCACCAAGTAGTGATTCGGTATGTAAAAGACCGTTTTTGATTTTTGATTTTGATTTTTCCAGTTTCAGCTATCGGTAAATTTAAACAATATTTTTTATAATAAGTGATAGGCAAAAAAATTTGCTTTCACCACACACCAAACTTTAGAAATAGCAGCCAAAAATCTAGCTATTTATTCTACTGTGAGAAACAACTCCCAGGCAATATATGCTCCAAATAATATCACGTAGGCAGAGAAAGAAAACAACGAAATTCACCCGACATTAGATTAACTGTGCACGCGTTTCGAAATTAGATAGATATGAAAAATGCAAGAATAGCACTTCTATTCTGATCATTTTTCTCATCAGCACAGTAATATATATATATATATATTATATATATGTTTACACATATAACCATCCGTCCCCCCCACCACACACACAATCACACAAATACACACGCACATATCTATATCCACAGAAATACATTTTTGTGTATAATATGTATGTGTGTCTGTGTGTGCATATAATTACTTATATATGATGATGATCATGATCATGATCATGATGATCATGAGGATGATGGTGATGATGAGGATGATGAAAAGTTTACGATTCTCTCTTATAGCTCTCTTCATTCTCTCTTATAGCTTAAAGAACGCAGGTCTTTACCATGTAAATGGGAAAAAAATTAAAAGGAATATTCAAATTATTATCTTCTGTTTTTATAAGAGATTGATTGATCTATAGAAATTAATAACGCCCTCGGTTCATATTTTCTTTTACGCTTGCAAATCTATGATATTGATACTAGTGAAATGTCAAAGACGTGTATTTAATAACAGAATTTTGGTGAATGCGTTAAAGTGTGTCGTTGTACTTGCTAAAATCATCAAAGATTTAAGTCTATTAATGTAACTAATACTGAATGGTTATATTTCGTATCAATTATGTTGAGGTTTTGACAGTGTTACTTGTAGTAATATAGAGAATATCATACCAGCTTTAAGTTTTAGTCTTGTTGTTACATTAGCTCTTCTGTGTTTGTGATTCTTTTTACCTGTGCGTGCTTCTGTGCGTGTGAGTTTGTTGAAGTGTGAATGCTAAAACCATCCACCAAACTAAAAATCCTATTGTTAGAAATTGCTGAACAGGAAATGTAGCGAGTTCGTGACTGACATTAATCTTGTCTGTATAACACGAAGAATGTGTTACAAAAGGCCATATTCCTATCTATAACTTCATTAACCAGCATAAACAAAAACGCTGATTGGGTGAGAGAGTAGGTCATTATTTCAAATCTGCTTCAGGAACATTTATTGTGTAAAGCATTTCATTACACATTCGATTCGATTCAATTAAGTTCAATAGAATTTATTGTCATCGTATTTACAATAACATATATTTCTGTTTACATTCTTTCATTCAGAGATAAAACAGGAAATGGTAATCGGGAGCATCATCTGTTGCTAAGCCTCCTTTATCACGTTCGGTCTAGTGATTAACGCATAGTATTACATCACACACTTTGAGTACGTCAGTGGAATAAATAATGCTGCCCTTGAGATAGTAAAATACACTGTTGACATAAAAATCATGCCGACATAGAATAATATCCAAGTTGAACGCCTGTGTGCTTTATCCGATTTCTATGTATTGGATCGGATGTGTTCTATGAAATTAATCCATTACAAGTTTTACTTTGAAAAACAATCTACAGCGCTCCTTCTAACAAGCATGGTATCAAACCTCGATTGACTTCACTGGTGGATATGTACGTTAATCATGTTCTCTTTCTTATGTGTAATAAAGACGACCTACAGGTTAATACCACACTGCACTGTATTTTTATATTCTATATTTCGTTCATAATTGTGGAGAGTTGTATAAAGATAATGTTAAATTTATATATTTATATATCACTCGGTTTGTTGAGATTAAGTAAGCATGAAGAGCCTGCGCGTGTGAAATCACATTCATCGCATTCATTTTGAGTGAATATTTATTGGTAGATATCATCGGACAATATTTGGACCCAAAAGCAATTGCAGAAGCAAAAAGACGTGGAATGATAGTTTGTATTGTGTTGTTATGGTGGCACTGCAACCGAAAATCAGAAGTGACATGGCATTATAAGATTTTTTAACTTGATGAGTAACATACGTAGATAGTTCCGAATATTAGACCATATATTAATAATAAATCCCATGATTCGTTTGTTCCGTTGTGTAATTACGTCAAGTTGTTTTACTTCATTGTCAGTTCTGGTAAGTTCCACGAATAGTAGTACTCGCTCTTCGTTAGAGAAATTATATCCATCACTCCACTTAGATTCATGGAAAGGAATTTGCTTTCGATTATCCATTTGTTTGAGGATAATGACCAGAGACTAAAAGAGAATAAATATGGGTGATATGTAATTTAGTAATTATTGTGTGAGAAATACACATCGTTTACTGAAAGTTTTTTTGTAATTAATTTGCTAAGGTAAGTTTTAGGCATGTAGTTGGATAATCCTTGAAAATAATCTAGTAATAAGACTATATTAGCCTTCTTTGTTACATGTATACTTGTTCATCAAATACACCTTCCAATTATCCTTTTAGCAAATGCCATTCAAATATGATAGTTTGCTGTGATCTGGGCAATATCCATTACATGATACTAATTCAAATGATTGAATATCTAGTCGGCCGAACCTGGTTATATATTTCGATTCATCCCTGATTTACTTATACACTGGAGCATAATATCATGCTACTGGTTATTGGTCTGTCATCAAGTATCACAGCTGAAGCACTTCGATTTTTCGGGGGAAATAAACATCGCATCTGGGATGTATCTGGAATGGGATAAGAGAGTCTTTTTATTCGAAAAAAAATTGAGGCTTAATTTGATGATGGTGGAGTATAATACTAATGTTAAATAACATCATATCTGTTTATTAAACATTTTACTAAAAGTTACGACTCTATATTTTATAGTTTAATCTGTCACTGCCCATCATTCATATTTTTCTTATGATATTCCTCTGCAATGAAAGCAAAGCGATAGATCCATTGATATTTGACACTATGTCCCTTCGGCATTACTGTCTGGAAATATACTCCCATGACAATAATATAAATAGCGGACGAGTATAATTGCTTTAAATATAAATGTAGTTTCTGCACTGATTATGATTGATGTATTTTTCAGTCATGAATTTTCTCTCCAACATTGTTATTATGATGTACTAGTTAGACTGGTGTAGACGGTCGGCTATAAATCTGAGAGTAAGGAAAAATATAAAAACTAGAATTGCCAATGGTACTGCCGACCGATCAATAGATATTTCGACATACTTCGTTTGCAAAATACATTTTCATAAAGAAAAGTCAATGTGAATATATACGCCGGTGTCTGGCACGTTCGTATATCAATTTACACAAGGCTATTGGGCGAACGCAATGATGACACATAGATTTCATTGGAATTGATCAGGCATATGGCTTATTACTGACTGGACAATATTAACAACTAACAATTATTGAGAAATTAGTTGGGCATGTTTGCTCAGGTGATTATTTTTAGTAACCTACATTATAGAAACTGGCACAAAGGAACAGATATATACATTCAGAGTTTAATAAATGCAATAATCAATAAATATTGTTAAAAGCCAATAGGAAATACAAGGACAATATACAATATACTTGATCAAGAATATTTCAGCTATTTTCAGTAAAAGCTATTAATGATAGAATATCGGGCAATATAAATTACTATGCCATAGAAAGACATGCAATATTGTGTTAAGCTCTAGATTAACATATTTCTATTTTGGTATAACATGTTTAAGTATGTTTTGTAGAAAAGGCAATATGTTCGACATATCCAACATCGTCAACAATTTATATTTCAAATACTTATGCAATGTGTATGCGGTCGATGATGCCGTAGCATTATTTACGATAAATGCATTTCCATCTAACAGACAATAGCAGTGCTTGTATTGAATTAGAAACAATGGCAAAATAGTAGACTGCTGGAGTATATCAATATCTGCAAAGTTAAATAGATTAATTAAGGAAACAATATTACAATATTGCTCTAAGTCAGTTGAACTGAACACGGCGATGTCGTATTCTAGAGAAAAATTTAGTATCTAATTACAAATGAGACCAGTAAGTAAATAATCTTAAAGGTTAGCACTAAATAATTTCACTTTCACTATTTTACTAGCTATCATTAATAAAGACTATTGTATATTTATTATATAGTTCATTGTTTTTTTTGTAATTGCACATAATTTTCTGAACTGACATAAATTCCAAAATTTCAAGCCACGAGATTTACAATAGATATGTACAAAACAATATATGCATTCAATATGCAAATAGAAAAATATCAATAATACATAAAATAAATTCGTTATTATTAGCATCGTTATTCGTGCCGCATATGAATGGGTGATCAATAATTGCTTGCTCATATGATCAAATCACGCTTTACACACACACACACACACACCACACACACACACACACACACATACATACGCAAGCACACGCACACACACACACACACACACACATATATCAACAACGCATGCATCTGATATGGGAATAAGAAGTATTTAATTGACATATTAATATGATTAACAAATGTATAAATGCTATGAAACCCAAATCAAAAATACACCAAGCGTTGCTCTGTGGTAAGAATTATGCTTTGAACCACGTGGTTCTGGGTTCAATCTCACTGCCTGGCATCTCGGGAAGGTATCTTCTACTATAAATTCGCGTCGTCCAAATTGTTGTGAATAGATTTGTTAGAGGAAAATTCAAAGAAGCCCGTCGTGTAAATTCATGCATAAATGTGTGTGTGAGCGCGCGTGTGTGTGTGTGTGTGTGTGTCTTTGGTATGTCCACAAGTTTCACAACTGGTGATGGTATGTTAACGTCACCTTTAAAAATAAAAAAAGGCTCCCTTTAAGGCAGTGCCCCAGCATGGTCACCACGAAATAACTGAAAAAAGTAAAAGAAAAGAGATGTATAGGTTTTCTTTTTTGTTTTTGAATATTCAACAAAAAAATTTCCAGACGCCTCGACGATTAACTTTGATTCAGAATATATGGTACGTAATGTACCCATAAAGAAATTATTTATTTTCTTGAGCAGCAGTTTTAAAAACTAGAATCCTGAAACTGGCAGTAGGCATAAACATAATTTAGAATTTTAAAACCACTTATTGTCTCAATGATAAGAATGTTCCACATATAGTGGAACTACCTAAGAACTAAGCTCTAAGTAATAACTGAAAGTGTATATAGACGTCGGTTTCCTTGAATAGATAGATATCAATAATATATAAAACATATAGCAATATATGCCTGGGATTTATCAGAGCGGAATTAAAGATATCGAAGCGAAAATTGTTTATATATTCTAGAATCGGAACTGACTTTCTCCAAACATCTCAGTGATGATCATTAATGCAGCCTAAACATATATAAATATTCGCAGCGCAGCGCTCTCATTCTTTATCTTTGTCTCTGCGTGTCTGTCTCCTTGTCTCCTCTTTCTTTCTCTTTACACATATGTGTGTGTATGTATGTGTGTGTGTGTGTGTATGTGTGTGTGTCTGTGTGTGTGTGTACTTACAGATAAGCATACATACAATTATATACACATATTTCTATGCACATCTGAAATATTTGTGCGTGCTCCATTAATCTGAATTTACTAGGCAGGACTTGCTAACGTATCGAACAACGCATCTAGTTCCTATAATGTATAATAAAATAGAAAGCATGGGCCATCCCTGACACGAAATTTATAAAAGTAACATAGCACGCAAGACTTCAAAACCAAAAACATCTTTACCGCCGAGAATAGAGATTTACAAACGTATGCAGACATAAGTGTTGGTTTCAAGAGTGAATGAAAAAAAAACAGGGTTCGATTCCATATACCGCTAATTATATTTATCTGCGTTTATTGTCTCTCTTTTGTCTCTCTGTTGCTCTTTTTGTCTGTCGCTCCCTCACTCCCTGTGCTTCTCTCACTACATGTGCATATGCATGTGAATATTCTTCCGCAAATGCTTCTACACACATATATGTAGAGACATACATGCAAACATACATGCATTCATATGTATATATGTATATGAGTTTGTATGTATGAATATGTGGGTACATATACATATTCATACATCATACATACATTTACATACATATATACACCGACATGACCCTCTGGCATAAGCCTATCACCCGGTATCGTCGAGTGTAGTCCAAGTGCCACTTGTTGCGTCTTTGTTTTGCAATGCTTCACCACTGTTCGTCGAATTTTTGCGATGGCTGAAACGAAAGAACAGCGTTCGTCTGTGAAAGACTGCTTTCTGCTGGCGAAAACGGTTGCCGAAACAAATATCATGCTTCAAATCGCTGACAGGGACGCTGCCATTCGAAAATCACAAGTTTACGAGCGGTTTTAATGTTTTAGGAATGGTCACTTACCGCTTGAAGTCCAACATCCTTCAGGACAATCGTCGACCTCCTCCCGAACTCATGGAAACATCACGAAAATTTATGAGCTGATCTTGGTGGACCATCGCTGGTGAATTCACGAACTTGTAGATATGACGTGTCTGTTCTGGAGTCCCTGCCAATGATTTCGATCCAGGAATAGCGAATGAAAAGATTTGCAACAAAATTTGTGTCTCGCTTACTCAAGGTAAATTAAAAGCAATCACGACTGGATGTGTGTCGTGAACTAAAAGAACAGTTATAAGTTCATCAGGATATTGACCCAGAAACGAAAGAGCAATCAAGTCAGTGAAAGCATTCAATATTACCACGGTCCCGAAGAGCGCGTCAAGTGAAGTCCAATGTCATGACGATGCTGGTTTGTTTTATCTATGGAAAAAGAATTGTACTCACAATATTTGTTCCTCCATGTCAAACTGCCAGCTCTAAAGCGTTTGCAATACGCGGTGAGTAGAACATGTGACGATCTGTGACAAAGTGGAAATAGTGTTTTCAACACGACAATGCGCCAGCGCACACTGCCTTGCGTGTGAGAGTTTTTGACCAAAAGTGGCTTGAGCCTGCTTACCCACCCTCCAAATCCATCCGATATTACTCCCTCGACCTTTTTTTTCTCTGCTCCAAACGAAAGAATGATTAAAGAAAGCGTTAAACGTAATGACTTCGCAACAGTTCAAGGACAGCTTCAGGCAGTGGAAAATGCGTCTGGACTGACACATTGCTTCAAATGGAGGATATTTTGAAGGCGATAAAAAGTGTAAACGTGTCTAAGTGAAATAATTACTATCGCAAAATCCCGCTTTCTTTTGGGTAACCCACTTCTTACACAGTGGAATTTCGTGTGTTGTTTGCATATCCATAATTAATTTATTACAAATTAAGGATAGGAAAATACTTTCAACCATACTTTTAATAGCTATAATTATGCTATATATAATTTTAAATTTTGTTATATATTCCTGTGTGATACAATATAGTTGAAATTTCCAGAGAAAATTAAGAGTTACGAAGGATTGAATGGACGTGGGGTTGGTGGCAACAGAACGTAGGACGCAATATAACGCCCTTTATTCAGAACGTTATGTTGAGAGACGTCTACTTTAATGTAGTCTAACTACGCGAAGACTTCAGCCGCAATAGATATAATCTCTTAAGAACGCCACATTCCAGGGAGGGTTTAGATGCTTACTAAAGGACCCCGATAACAGCCCCCCCCCAATACGATTATATGCGTTGATGAATTGTCTGTCAGCACTTATCTAGACTGACAGCAACAAGCATCATTTGTATAATGTTCAAGGATATTTCCATAGGTGTATCCAAAATGATATCCTTCAATAAGCAAGGTTGGTGAAATTGCTCGTGTAGTCGGTCACATTTAGACTATGCAACAAATAATACTGGGTTAAAAATTACCAGTAGCGTTGATAAGCGACCAGATATGCACGCATATACATATTCGTAAATGCAGGCAAAAATATGTATTAAAAAAAAAAAAGATTTACACACTCATATATACACATACATACATATAAATCTATATGTAAAATGTTGAAAAGCTATTTAAAAATACATTATTTCATTTTAAATTTATTTCATTCATGCTTTGTCAAAATTTTCACCGCACAAATGTCAAATAGCCCATGGTACAGTTCTAATGTCGCAGATCGAGAATTCGTAGATAGATCCATCGTATAAATTTAGGCTTATATTACATCTTAAGGCGGTGCTCCAGCATGGCCGCAGTCAAATGACTGAAACAAGTAAAAGAGTATAAGAGTATCTTAATTCATGGTTTTCATTTTGCATGAAGAAGCATGTGCGGTTCCTCATAATCATATATATGGAAGTTGACATACGGCATCTAATGTCACAGACCTGAGCTAGATCGTTGAGGGGACAAATACTTCAATGTCCATTTCATAGTTTAGCATTTCATCATAGCGTTAACTGAAAACATTCTAATCACCGCCTCAGATAGGCGAAGGTGCAAGAATGTAAGAGCAGATGTTTTGCGATATTTCTGATAATGCATTGTGTTTTCACTTCACATAAAGTAAGTTTAGGTTGTGGAACTAATACGCTATTCGCTTTCAAACTTTCACTTGTCAGGTGGGGTGCCATTAACATACATCTCAAACCTCGTCATTCTTATTCGTGCTTGAACTTCACTAACACACACACACATACAAACAAACTTTCACGCACATATATAAGGGCGTATCAGGATTATATATATATATATCAAGAGAAATATTCAGCTGAACGAAGTAAATATATGTAAGCACATATGAAATCATGAGAGGGAGGTAAACTATTAAACTAAGATTGTATAATAGCTTACAAATGTATATATATGCAGATATGTGTGTGTGTGTTTGTGTGTGTGAGTGAGTGTTTATGTGTGCCTGTGGTTGTGTGTGAATGTGTGTGAATTTGATATATTGCATTCACTACTCAGAAGGAATTGTAATTTCATAGTTATTGGAAAATAAGTACTTTCCAGGTATGCAAAGGAGTGTATATATCATATTTTACGTCTGGATATATTGGAACGCATTGGTCCATGTTATATATTACTAGTTATATTTCACACAAAATCACTGGCGCTTAGAATAAAACTGTTTCTATCTGATATCATTCTAAATATATTTTTGACGCTATATTTCATAATAAGGTTTATGATAATCTGTCTGTGCAAATTTAACTTGCTTCAATATATCATTCCGTTCAATGTCTGTGTGTATATGCGTTTGCGTACACACGCGCACACAAACACATACGCCCACACATATATACATACATTTACATATATGCACATATATATATATATATATATATATATATATACACATACATGCATACACATATACGTATATACATATATATATATATATATATAATATATATATATATATATAGTGAGAATTTACAAAAAAAAACAAAGAAGTCAGGCGTGCAGACAACAAAGAGATGTATTAGTTTAACGCTAGGGAAGGGAGAAAGTCTTTTACGTTTCGAGCTTACGCTCTTCGACAGAGAGGAACACAGATATAAACAGGGAGAGAAAGTAGAAAACTGTTTAGTGGCTATCTATCTATTATGGCGAATGCCGGAAAGATGGGTCACACAGGTGGGCAAGGAAGAAGGGGAGATAACAAATTAGTGGGGATCCCAAAACGAAGGTGTGAGTGGGAGGAAGTAGGTGAGAGAGAAATTGAGGAGAGAGGAGGAGGGTTAGATGAAGAGGGAAGGAGATTTGAGCCCATGTGGCGCAAAGGAACGAAGAGAGAATATTTATCTCTGCTGCTCACGATGAAGACAGGAGACCGGATGGACCTTGTGCAAGGACAATTTAAACACAGACATATTTTGTAAAGAGTGACTGGTAGGGCGAAATGGCGCTAGACCGGGTGTCATTGCCGAATCGGATGTCTCCGAAGCGTTCCGCAAACCGGTCAGCCATCGCCGTCCCGTTTGACCGATGTATAGAGAAGGATAGAGAGAGTAGGTGATGCAGTAGATGATGTTGCTAGACGTGCAGGTGTAGGAGTCAGTGATATAATAGGGTCGGCGATGGGTGTCAGTGAGGAGGGATGTGTTGGAGAGGTAAGGGCAAGTGCGGCTGCGTGGGGGAAGCAGGAAAACGAGCCGGGTTGGGAGGTTGGGTGAGGGAAGAATCTGTGGTCCAAGAGGTCTCGTACGTTGTGGGTTCGTTAGAAGGATGGGTCAGTTAGAGAATATTTGCGAAGTGGAGGGGGCGGACTGTAGTCGCCGAAGGTTCGGAGAATGGTGCGTTGGAGAGATAAGGTGGTCAGGTGGTAGGTGAGGTGAAACGGGGGACGGGTGTCGGCGGGTCTGGTGCTGAGGGAGAGAGAAGATGTACGGTGTACGGAACGTGATCAGGCAAGGGCTGTGTGGATAGTGGTGAGGAGAAATCTATGTAGCCTGAAGTGGCGAGCCATGATTTGAGACTGAGTCTAAAAGAGATGGTTGTCACTGCAAAGCCAGCGTAGACGGAGGAATTGGGAATAGGGGATGGAGAGCTTTGTGTGTTTGGGGTTGGAGGAGAAGTTGAGGTATGAGTGTGAGTCTGTGTGTTTGTAGTGGATGGAAGTGGTGAGAGTGGAGTGATGAATGCTGACCGAAATGTCGAGAAATGCGACTGAGGTGTCGGAAATAGTGCAGGAGAAGTGTAGGGCAGGATGGAAAGACTTGACAAAAGAGAAGAAAGAGTTTAACTTTTCGCGGGAGAGTGAGATCGCACTGATACATTCGTCAATATAACGACCACATAGTTCAGGAATGGGACCAGGGAAACTGGGGAATATTTGGGCCTCAACGTAGCCAACGAACAGCGATACCTGCTGGTAAAACTCAGCCGCGAATGAGAAACTGTTAAATGAGAGGATGAGTTTGGCCAGACGAAGGATTATGGACGTGTTAGATTGGGTACTGGGTCGAAGGTCAATGATATGATATGCCGGAGTGCACGCAGCCCCTCGTGGTGAGGGATCACTGTGTATATACTCTTGATGTCAAGAGTGAAGAGAAGTTTAGAGGGGTCAGGTGGGAAGGAGAAAGAGTTGAACAAACAAAAAGCATGGTTGGTGTCATGGATGTGAGAGTGTAGGGAAGCCAGGGGGGGACATGGACACGATCAAGATATCTGGAGATGAGATCGGTGGGGCAGATGCCACCGGAGAGGATGGTACGGCCAGGGTTGTTAAGTTTGTGGATTTTGGAGAGGAAGTAAATTGTGGCAATGCGAGGTGTGCGGACATATTTATGTATGTATGTGTAGGTATGCGTGTGTAGCATCCGTTATATAATGTTTTCAAAGTAATGAAGACCAGTTTGTAACGGAAGTGACATCCTCTTTTCCTCTTTCTTTGATGACATTACATACCCATGACGAAGATTTTTCTCCTTCCACCTCCAGTAAACCAATCTCTGTTTGTTTCGCAATTCATACTTTGTCAATCAAATATAGCAGCATGTGTCTTTTAGCAACTACCGACATTCCACTTCTCCAGGAATAACAGCAACTATCTCTCTTGTACCTAATATGGCGATATTTTCTTAGAAAACTCATGTGAGGCGGATTGTTCACGACTCTCATAATTCAAGTTTATATTATTGTGGGACCACTGTATATTGCCTTAATGAATGGTGGTTTCTTTATTATATCATTTCACTGTATAATGTCGATGGATTTGTGAGGAACGCAAACACGTTCTTCAAATCAGCTTGCACTTTCAATCATTGCGACATGCACAAATCTGGTTATCGGCTTTTCTTTGTTTACATTTCTCTTTTGCCCTTTCCCACTCACCTTCTAGAATACAACAGGCTCCAGCGCTCTGTTGCTTCTCATTTCATTGACAAATCTGCTTTGTTGTTTTACTGTGTGTTTAAGCGTTTTATTCCGAAGCTGCAAAATGAACTGAAATAAATGACATGTGTATTCTATGCGTTGTGTCACCATGACATTCATTTCAATGTATAAAGCAACAATGATGTTTAATTCCATTATGAAACAAATGCGTGAATCAGTTAAAATTTTCTAACATTTCTTCTATCAGGTTTCTGTAATTTTTCTGTTTTAATACTCTCTTCGGTCTAATTGAGTTAATGGAATTATGTTCGTCCACGTGACCCAAAGACTAAATATTAACACGAGATATTAAAATGATAAACCTGCCGGCAAATACCCCTTAAATAGATAACTAAATGTCATGTGTAAGCATACATATTTAATGACATTTAGAGTTTTCCCTTTTGGTAAAACATTGCACACTGATCTCTATATAAATTATATATATATATATATGTGAATGTATGTGTGTGCGTGTATGTGTGTGTGTGTGTGTGTGTGTGTGGTGTGTGTGTGTGTTGTGTGTTTATAAGCAACAAGGTGCATTGAACTTTGTACTTGAATCTCTGGGAATGAACTGGTAAACCAAGTTAAATCCACTAGCTGTAGTTGTTGTTTACTGAAGTGCATGAGCAAAAATGTGATCAAGTACGCCATAGCCACATCTAATAGAGATAGCATCACAATCTCTTTTCAGATCCCGTCATGCACACTTGTCGCAGTGTATTTGACGGTATATACCAATGTCTACTGATTAATATCTGCAAAACTGCAGTTACTACCTTTTACAAGACTTAGAATCATGCATCACAACCAGCTAAACAATAAATTAATTTATTTAAAATTTATTCTAACGCACTTTACAATAATTAATCATTTGAATAGAGGAATATATTCTCCTCACTGTGGATTAAAGCTAACAACATACGATGACCTATTATGCATGTTTGAAAAGTAGCCTGACGACACAGCATGATAGCCTGCCAGTTACAGCATATCACATTGAAATCTTTGATAGATTTGTATTGTATTTGGAAAAGTATACTTTTCTCGCAATGTTGTAGAGCCATTGAACAAATTCAGCAATATACTTCAAAATTTGCTCTTCATTTATTTATTGTTAGTTCTTTGGATAAGTTAAAGACCATCAACCAGTTGTGAGTGAGAATCACATTATCTTAGTTTAGACAACTCTTTAGAAGAAAATATCTCATAGACCACCTGCAAGATTGTCTGCACCCAATGATGTAGATTAGTTCTTGTTGATAAAGAGCAGGCATTGCTTAGAGAGCAAAGATATTCTGTTATGATCAACGTTACATATTTGAAGATCTCAACAGTTGAGGTTTAAAAAAAACAGTCTTTTCATGTAAAATTTATATAATTGTACCACAAAATATCTTGATTTGATGTCTGCATGTATTTGCCATACACAAAACTATCCTTTCCCTTTCGCTTTCTTTCTACACTTAGTTGTGCAGCAAAAGTCGATTTATCGCTCTTCCATATCCGCGCTCTCTTTCACTTTCACTTATTGCATCTGGAGTATTGTTTATATACATGACTGCATTTTGTGCAAGACGAAAGGCGTTGTAGATAAAATTTTTAAATCCTAAATCGCTCCTTTCAATACATTCCTCCGATCTACGATTTATATGCTATGTTTTTCAAATGATTTTGCGATGTCTTCTTAATTTTCATTTTTATACCACAAATTTAATGGATTAATGATTTGAATTTTCAATTTTATTTCTATTTGTTACTCTGTTTGGAAGATTACAATATAATTATTGTACTACATTTGGTTGTGTATAATTTGATTGCGATAAAATTAAAATTATAATTAAATATTCCAAAGACTATTAAAGAATATTTTCACCATGCTTACTCGAGCTTTCAGAATTTATCTGTAATTCTTTTCTTTATTTCTTTAAATATTATTGTTCGATTTATGTGCGTTAATATTTTTGGATTAATTCACATTTAATGTTATATGACTAAAGAATTCTCATCACCCAGTGTCGTTTAAAACTACATTGTTTTAAACGGAGGGAATTTGAAATATATATTTCAGAATGTTAAATCAGTAAAAAGATTTACAAAACAGCAAATATCAATAAGGATTTTAAAGATGCCAGCAAAATGGGCGTTTTATTATTAGGTAGTCATGAAAGTCATTGCGGAATTTTTAATTTTGGTTTTAAATTATGTATTTTCAAATTAATTTTTGTTAAATTATTATGACATTATATATCATTCTAAATCCCGTTTTCGCTCTATCTGATCAAGCTATTCTGTTTCTTTATGAATAATTAGGCCATTTTTCCCGGAAAGTTGAATGCAACATGGACAAAAAGCAAATTCGCACAATTTTCTTATTCCAGTTCAAGCAAGGCCTAAAAGCTTCTGAAACAGCTTGCGATATCAACGATGCGTTTGGCCTAGTAACCGCTAATGAACGTACAGCAAAATGGTGGTTCAAAATTTGTCGTAGCGGTGAGGAGAGTATTGATGATAATAAGCGTAGTGGTTGACAACGATCAACTATAAGCTTTACTCAAAGCTAATCCACGAACAACTATTCGAGAGCTTGCTTCTGAATTAGATGTAGGGTACACGACAATTTCCAACCACTTGAAAGAGATTGGAAAAACAAAAATAATTGAGAAATGGGTGCCGCACGAATTAAACGACAACCAAAAAAAAACAAAGGGCCATTTTGAAGATTCATTTTCCCTTCTTTTACACAAGAACGAGCCGTTTCTCGAACGAATTGTAACTTGCGATGAAAAATGGATTCTTTACAACTACCGGCGACGCTCAGCTCACTGGTTGGACGCCGACGAAGCCCCACAGCAGTTCCCGAAGCCAAAGTTACACCAAAAGAAGGTTATGGTGATTGTTTGGTGGTCTCCGGCCGGTCTCATCCATCACAGCTTTTTGGATCGAGACGAAACCATTACGGCGGAGAAGCACTGTCAGCAAATGGATGAAATACATAAGAATCTCCGACAACAGCTGTCAGCAATGGTCAATAGAAAAGACCAATTCTTCTCCACGACAACACTCACCGCACATCGCACAACTGACCCTGCAGAAGTTGAACGAATTGGGCTACGAAACTTTGCCTCATCCACCATACTCACCAGACTTCTCGTCTACCGACTACCTCTTTCTCAACTTCCTGCGTGAGAAATGCTTCAAAAAGCAAGACGATGCCAAACACGCCTTCAACGACTTCATCGCCCAGAAGACAGGATTTTTACGCTACTGGCATAAATAAACTTTTTTCGCATTGGCAAAAGTGTTTTGATTCTGAGGGTGTTTATTTCAATTAATAAAGTTTTGAGCCGAGATATGTGCATCTGAATTTAAAGGTTAAAAACAGCAATAACTTTCTTGACAACCAAATACTTTCGGCCAGGGAAATTTTAATTAGTACTACACTTAGCAACTTAGTCGTCTTAATCTAATATGTCCTTAGAATTTGTGAATATTCCATTGTGAATATAAGGTATGTATTTCATATATAATATTAAACATATATATGATTGTCAACTGTTGCTGTATAACGTAACTTACGTACGCATATACGTAGCCGAGGTATAAAGCCTCCTTTCGACTTCACATCATAAATTTGTCTCTCAGTTTTAAGCATGTCTGTAACTATCTACATCTAATTCATGAAGAAATCATTCCAGATAACTCTATAACATTATGTTATCATATACCATCATGTTAAGTTTGTGTTATGTTATAATCTCTAAGTGGGAAAGAATAAATATAAAACTTTTGAATTTTGTCTCTGCTTACCTGTGTTAAACCAATTTTTCATAAATAATCATCGGTACTTATTTTAAATAATTCGAATTCCAGTTTGCTGCAACAAACCTTCCTTAAGAATAATTGGTTTAATGGAAATTGATATTCTCGATACGGAGACCTATCCAAGTGGTTATAAATTCATTTCGAATGCATGAATCATATCACCGCATTAATATTGTTATATAATTTTATTCTTCATAACGGCGGTGCTTTTGAGAAATACACGATTGTAATATGTTATTCGGTTCATGTCACAAAGAATATTCCACTCCCAGCTTCATATTTCATCCAAACATTAATCTATCAAGTTAGGACGTCGGACAAAATATTTAGCGCGATTATTTTATGACATATCGTGTGTTGGGCCCAAATCCCACCGTAGTCAACATTGGGTCTCATCTTTCGTGGTCGATAAAATAAGAACCCTCTAAACGCTGCATGCGATGTATTTGCATATTCCTAGACTCTGAAAATTCATTGTCCCGTACAAATTGTTTTTTTTTTTAAAATATGTTATTATAGAGGGCATCGAAAAAAGTATTTTGAAGATATATAAAATTTACATATCCTCCACCATTTGCAATAGCTTTACAAATTTCGTTTTGCATTAGCGCAAGTTGTATTTCTAAATCATTCTCAAAAGTTCACAAGGCGTTAGATATCCAATGTTTATAGATTTAAGTAAAGTTAACAGATGCTGGCAACTAACTTAAGGCAAATTGAATGTTTTACTAAACTGAAATTGTGAACTTGTTTAAAGTAAAGCGAGACCATATCATTCGGTAGCAAGGAAATGACAAACCGATGATTTTTAATGCTCCTTTCGTCTTATGCGTGTCTATCTATGTACATATCTAATTCTATACACACACACGCATGGTGACATACATGCAGAAACAAACACACAGACACACACACACACACACACACTTATATATATATATATATATATATATATATATATATATATATATATATATATAAATAAATATACATATATATATATATATATATATATATATATATACACATATATATATATATAACAAAAGGAGGAGCATATTTCCACGCAGGAAAGAATATAGGCAGATTTATTGTTGAAAATGCAGCTAAAATTGTAAAACTTGTAATATATAAATTCCAAATTAGTTTCAACAATAGTTTTGGTTTTTAGGTGTATTTTCAACAACAAATTTGACTATGTATATATATATATATATATATATATGTGTGTGTGTGTGTGTGTGTGTGTGTTTACATACGTACACATGTACCTATGCATATATATATATTGAACTAAGATATATATATATATATATATGTATATATATATATGTATATATATATATATATATATATATATGTATATATATATATATATATATATATATATATATATAGCCTTGATATTAACTCTCACGCGACTCTGCATCTTTCTTTCTTTCTTTCTCTCCCATTCCCTTTTTCGTCTTTTTTTCCCTCACTTAACTTGTCTCTTCCTCTCTCTCTCATTCTTCATTCTCTCTCTCCCTTTCACCATTCTTCATGGTCTCCTCGCACCATTCCCCTTCTTCTCTCTCTTCCTCTTGCTCCTCCTCCCCCATTCCCGTCGTCCATCTGCGACGATACTTCCGTCGTAACTGCTATCCTGTCTTTTCTCGCCCGCCTTGTAAGGCTACTGGTCGACTACATTTGCTCTCTCTCGTCGTCCACGATAATCCAGCGTTTGCAATACTTTTTTTCGTCTGGCGTTAACAGCCCTTCTTATCTTGTTCTCCTTGTCCTGTCTCTCACTGTTATATATTTATTTTTCCACTGTTTATATATATATTTTTTACTGTTTATATGTTTGTACTGTCGTTACCGTCTTGCCTTTTTTTTACCCCTCTGCGAAAAGATCTCAGAATTTTAATTGATTTGCTTTTCGCGGGAAGGAATTTTTCTTCGAAGTATACGTCTCGCTTTTATCCTTCGAAACGTTTAGTAGATGAAATCTTAGCGACTGAAGAAGGGGTTTTTTCGTTGTGTTTATTGTCCTGTATCTCTCTCTTTTTTTGCTTGTCTTGTTCCTTGGTTTGTGTCTATGTGTTTCGTCTCTCTATGTGTTCGACGTCTTTTTGGTGTCCTGTACACATATATGCGTGTATATGTACATGTAGAGGTAGGTACGTACATATATGTTTATATATATACATATGTTCTATTTTATTAACCTATATATATATATATATATATATATAGAGAGAGAGAGAGAGAGAGAATTAAACAACCAATGCATGCATATCCATTTTTACTTTCTCCCTCCTTCCCTCTCTTTTTCTCACTTTCTTTTCGTCTTTCCTTCTTTTCCATTCCTCATTCTACGGATGACTCTACCACACCTGACCACGTACTATACTTGTCTAGAAGTCAACTTAAATTACTTCGACCATATATAAAGTCATTCCATTAAAAACCTTATATTGTGATACGTGTTGCTTGTGGGAGATTTTCCCTAAGAGACGAAATTTCTATGCATATATATATATATATATATATATAGAAAGATAGATGGATAGATGGATGGATGGATGGCTGGGTAGATAGATAGATAGATAGATAGATAGATAGATAGATAGATAGATAGATAGATAGATAGATAGATAGATAGATAGATAGATAGATAGATAGATAGACAAATGTGTCTAAGGGGATTCTGATCAGCCAATTACTACTTGAAATGTGATTTTGCTGTTCATTTCGTTTGATAATATTCTCCTATTCTCCTTTAAACTTTTAGTTTTCAGCCCATTTTCATAATCGGCAATTGTTCAATGTAGAGTTTTGATGCATATGATTAATTCAGAAACTTGCAACGGATTGGCTCACTTTCTGATCATTCAAACTACTAGCGAATACTTATATAATTGCCATGAATAATCAGCTTCGACACAATATGCGCGCGTGAATGTTTAAGTGTGGGTAATGCTGTTTCTTTCCGTGTGTATCTATAATTATACATAAATGCGGTTATGTATGTTGAGTTAGTCTTTGTTTTTGTTTGGGTCATATAGCGATTTTTTTTTTCCCTTGAATACCTGATAGATGTGACATTTACTGACCTCTGGAATTCTGTACGATTCATCTCTGTTAGAGTTAAGACGAATTCATATGAGTAATCTCATATATTTTAAACAAGACGACGAGTAACTGACATTTGTATTTCTGTCAATAAGGAATTGTAGCACTTTATGCATCCCATTATGATTTGTTCATTTAAATAGAGCTAATATTGAGATCTGCTAAATCCTTTGTGTATATCTACGTGGTGTTATATTTTGTACAGAATTACTGTTTTTTTTTATTGGTTTTGTTTATCAGTAAGAGAATGAATATCGGAACAATGTAGCTTGTTCAGCAAGAAATTGGGCGAGTTCCTTTTGTCTTCATATGAAACTCTAAAACTATTTAACATATGTGTATTATATCTAATCTAAAAGCCCCGATAATATGTCATATTAATAACCATCATAACAAAATAAACATGCGTTATAACATTATTTGTTGTTTAACATAAAACAAAATTCCCATTTGTCATATTTCTATTATTTCCTCATTATTGAGGAGCATTCTATCTAACTACTAATGAGTCTTTCGTTAGTGTGAGTGAGAACAAAGCATCTATCTTCTAATTGCATTGTCAAACATTGTGAATGGACCTTAATGTTTATGAGTATAGTTATTTCCTCGTTACATAGCTATATAAGCCATTTAATATAATACACTAAACAATTAAACATATTTTCATTTATGAGGTGTCAAAATACTTGTCGCACAAGACACTTCGCAAGAATCATGATTATATAATTAAAGTTTCTTTCACAAAGGTCGAGCATCACCGTAAGGCATAGGCACCTGGTCAATTTCCTACGGTTTTTACTGGTCTAGGATCCCAAGTCTGATCTATGTATGTCATAACGTACTCTCAATATTATTATGACCCAGTGCATTGATTTGTTGCTAAGACAACTCGGTACAAACATATGTTATCTTTTCTTTATTCTTCCCATTTTGATTCCTGATGAACGTAGAGACACTGAAATAATTTGCCTTTTTCTTGACTAACACTGAAATTATGACATTTGTTATTTGTCTGTCACCAATATTAATGTTCGTTTTCCATATTTATAATTGCGTACAAAATTGCATATATTATTCCAACAATTCCCTCTTTCTCTCATAGCTTCTATATGTTCAAGATATCACATTTTGAATATATTCCTACTGTGCCTAATATCTATTTATATTAAATATTTTAGACTGTGCATCAGCTAATCTCGAAATAATGTAGATTAACTTTTTATATATCAGTCACAATGAATACCTTTGCAATTAGATATACTTAGCAATAGTCTTGTAACAATACACGTATAATGACAAATTATTTATAAAACAATTTAACATTAAACTGAACAATCATGACTTTTACAATATAAAATTTGACGGCAACTACAAGATTTCCTCTGCCGCAACTTCATAATTCTGATCTGCGCTATGATGCTTCATGTTCCAAGGATGAGAATGGAATGATGCATCGCTTCATATTGTTTTTTATTTTTAGCTTGTCTTTGAAGATCGAAGCGTGGCCTTCCAACTGACCTTCCTTTTGGGAAATTTAAATTTATAATGATAGTTTCAGAATTTAATGGAATAGATTATTTTATGCACTTGGTGGTAGAAAAACAATTCTTTATTGGTTCAGGAAGCACTCATATTACTGACAATCCATATTAAATTTTAACTGATACGATATAAATCGACAAATTTCAAAGGAATTGAAAGACAGTGGATGATTAGTAATATCCTCAGCTGTTATTGTACATCTGTAAACCAGGCTTAATTAAATGCATTGACATTCAAGTGGGTATACAAAATTGCTTATTCAGTTACAATAATGCTTCTTAACATTAACACTTGATCCCAACGCTATCCGTCCGCTACAAAACCATGCCTATGTCACATCACAATGCTAAGAGAAAATTATTTCAACTCAACACTCCATGCTCTCTTTAACATCATCTCAAGACAAATAGAAGGAAAATTCACATTATATTCAGGAAGTTTCTAGATTAATAGCTCCAAACAAATTCCATGTAAATGACTAACACCCGTATATAGCTTTGCAAACAATAACGCTTTACTCGAACGTGCTATGGTGCCCCAAAATTGACTATAATATGAAACATCATTAACTATCCTTTATAGGTGGTGCTATCGCGTCAGATATGTAAATCGGTTACTGTGTATATATTTTTCTTTCCGTTCGTGTTCTTGATTATGTGTTTATATTTTTAAGCATGTGAATTTCTACGTGTTCATTAGATTGTTTGTTACGATGATTATTCGAAAATATAGCGTTTCCTATTTAAAAAAAAATTTGTTGAGACCTAAAATATTACTGCTCTGTTAATTGGATTTTTAATTTATTTATTTGACATAGCTTTTCAGTATGCATATTTCTCTTCCCTTGTTACGATGCTTGGCTTTGATTTATCCATGCCCCTTAGTTCATCTTTATGTACATCAATTATGTTGAAAGGATAAAGAACCAGAGTTTTTAACCTAAATTTAAATATTTAAGAAAATGTGCTTTTTGCCATATAAATATATCACAAAGTGTGAGTAGATAATTAGACTTAATAAACCTCACAAAATGTAACTTAATACAGTCGGGACATATGGAGTATTTTGTGATACACAGTCTAAAGGGATATGAACAATAATTCATAATTCATATTTAATTATATTCATTTTGTCTCCTGATTTCATACAAAAACACATTGTTTTTACTTGTGACCGATATTAAAATAGGAATTTAAGATATGTACCGCACAAATTACATTTTATAAATATTTACTTTCATTTCGGAAGTTTAATATTTGAATACGTTTCATACATATTCAACGGATTTATTAAGTGAGAGGATGGTATTTAAAAACCTTGCAAATTTTCATATAGAATCACAATTGTGTATTTAATCAGCATTTATTTCGATTAGGTTTGATGCATTTGAAACGTATCAATTAGGCAAGAATCATAAATTCAGTTATTAACAACGATATAAATTATGAAATATTAATATCATTGCTGGAAGGAGTAAATTATGCATAAATATCAATTAGCATATCCGATCTGTCTTCATTTATCTCTTACGTAACCAATAATGGATAGAAGTATGATCCCAATGCATCAAATCAAACCAAAGGTTCTTCACCCAGCGTTATACAATCAAAGATAATTTCATCCGTTCTCTCCCCCGTTTTAATGATCTAATCTACATATACATATATCAAGATATTCCATAGCATATTACTCTATGAATTCTAAATTCAAATATATGCATACATATCCACGCACATATATCGCGTGTTTTGTTTCTTATACATTCAACATACATAAATACATATACAAGAACACAAATATGCATATGTCTAATTATTTTACTAAAACTTCGATGGAACAACCACATAGCACATTTACAGAATCAAATTATTGCCTGCAGAATGAGTTGACAGGAAGACAACCTTCTTACCGTGCTCACCTGGGAACGCTATAAGGAATATAATGAACGACATGAATGCAAAATCGAAAACGATAGGCTCTAGCGTTAGATTAGCATTTGATTAAGATTTATTCAAGCAAGAGCATTAAAGAGAACTGGCTTTCGTTCATCAAATTTCGCTTAAAATGTTGTATTGCTGATGCCAGCGCTGCAATATGCATACATACGTACATACATACATACATACATACATACGTACTTACATACATACTTACAGACATACATATATACTTACATATATACATATATATATATATATATATATATATATATATATATACATACATACATACATACATACATACATACATACATACATACATAGAGAGATATGTAGATAGATAGATATATAGATATACACAAATACAACGATAAAGATAGATATGACCGGTGTACATGGTTTCTCTGGTTTTCAAGACCGGCTATATCTATCGTTATCTATATACTCTTCAGATCTATAATTTAGAGTGGGCTTCTGTTTCAGATTTATGATCTACTGGATATATGTGTGCGTCTCTCTCTCATTCTCTTTCTCCCTCATATATACATATATATGCATATATACTCTTTACTCTTTTAATTGTTTGAGTCATTTGACTGTGGCCATGCTGCAGCACCGCCTTTAGTCGAGCAAATCGACCCCAGGACTTATTCTTTGTAAGCCTAGTACTTATTCTATCGGTCTCTTTTCACGAACCGCTAAATTACGGAGACATAAACACACCAGCACCGGTTGTCAAGCGATGTTGGGGGGACAAACACAGACACACAAACACATACTCACACGCACACACACACATAAATATATATACATATTCATTTATACGACGGGCTTCTTTCGGTTTCCGTCTACCAAGTCCACTCACAATGCTTTGGACGGCCCGAGGCTATAGTGGCACTGAACCAGAGCCATGTGGTTAGTAAGCAAGCTACTGTATTTCAAAAGATTTTGCCATAAAGGTATGATACACAGTAGCTTGCGGGCTGCACAGAAACATTGATGAGATGAACGATGAAATAAAATTATATTAATGGGAGAAAACAAAAAACGCCCACCGATTTTTTCCTTCTCTAAAACATTATTTTTTACGCAAAAAAGAAACAGGTATTGACTCTTTTACTATTATTGGACGTAATAGTCCATTTAAAAATTGAGGCACTGAGGCTCTTACACACTTAAACATTATAACACTGAGGCTTTTGAAACTCTTGTCAATTTTCTTCCCCAACATCGCTTGTGCTCGTATACACCCCTATCACCCACACCTCATTTAAACCAAGGCGGGCTCCGAGTAGGCGTCGCCCGGCCACAAGCGATATTCCTCTTTGAGTCCCTCCAGCCTACGTATCACGGGCAAGGTTATGGTCTCCACAGTTATCTGCGGAGGCCATTCGGGTTCCCGTGTGAAATTTAAAGGTATTCCCTTATAGAGATTTTCCACCACTTTTTCTACTTCTCTACCTCTGTAGAAGAAGATCAATAATTTGTCTTCCTCCGGGGTCGAGGTACTCGATTCTACCGTTAGCGGCACAATTCCGGCGAACGGTGTCTCTTCATTTGCCGGTGGCACCACCGACGATGTTCCGGGACATACGATGCTATGTCACCGACTGCCGGCAAAGTCCTGCTTTTCTTTCCTCATTTATTCTTCTCAAATGGGGGAGGGTTCGTCTCCTCCGTGACCGGGAGATACACCTCCCCTCCTTCATCCCTAGGATCCTTCGGGAAGCACCCATCATTGCTCATTTTCTTCCTCTTGCGGCCCTTCTTTCAGGAGTCCTCCGCCTCCTCTGCCGTCTTCATTCCTTCTTCTACAGAAGTCTCCATCAACTGCTCCAGGACTTTGCTTTGTTCCTGAGGACAGTTTTTCTTTATATGATCAGGCTACAGGCACCGATGACACCTAGGGTGTGACCCTCAAGAATCATCGGGTACCTGCGCCCGACCATCCTCAAAAAATCTGGAAAAACCAGATTATCGATTGATTTGGTCCACATGGTCAAAACTGCTTTCGACCCCACCAAATCAACCGCAGGCAGAATTTTGTCATTTAAGAGCTTAGCTCTGCTTCCACCTAGACCCCGACGTATAGTGTCTTCTATCCATTCGGGTTCTATTCGGGGTGGCAGCCCACAAACCGAAGCTCTTGTCAATTTCCTTTCACCATATGTGGGGATAAAAAGAATTTTCTCCCCTTCCAAGGGTTAACTCGCAAAATCTCGAGCCTCCCCAAGGGTGTCAAACAGCAACCATAAAGTTGCATATTTGAGACCCCTTGTCAATATATTTAATAGTTGGCAGATATTCTGCCAACTCCTTTTGAATGTCCGCCTGAGAGAACACAGTGATGGTGTTGACGGACTTAGAATATGACCTCAACACCACCGTCCTCTCATTAAAATTTTCCCCCACTGCTTGCGGGCCACAATTTGCTACTCCCATATAGTGTTTTTTTTTCTCTCTGTTTTGTTGCCATGCTTGCAAAAGAAAAAATAAAGAAACATGTTCAACATAAACTCCAAAATGTTCCAAATAAAAATGTCCAGTAAAAACACGAAAGAGATCAGAAAGACAGAGTAGACAAAAAGAATGAACGAAGACAGTTCAATTCACAGCAACACATTTCCGCCACTCAGGTAATCCACAAGAATACAGGTATTCAGTTAACCGTCGCAGCACAAAAAATTCCTCCACGAATTTATAAATTTTCCAAATTTTGGTGTCGAGACACACCAACCAAAACAACGATTCTTACAGCTAATTGAGTCACTCGGCGCGACCGCAGCAGACAAATGTCTAGGACCCAGTGAGGATTTCTTATTCGAGAAATAAACAATATCAAATAAATGAAAATTCCCCAACGAATCCCTAAAACGACAGATGCCTACCTTGCAGTCGTGCCTTCAACGGTTCGTTAATTCAAGACGGCTTACAAGCACGTCTTGCCAGTGTTCTCTCTCGTAAGCGACTGACAAACTCGAGCATGCGTAAGTGAGGTAAGCAAACTATTCACCACACAGCCACTCCTGCGCCTAAATATATAATATATATATATATATATATATATATATATATATATATACATATATATATATATATATATATAATATATATATATATATAATATATATATATATATATAATATACATATACATATAAATATATATATATATATAAATAATAAATATTAGGGAATAAATCCAAATTTACAGGGAAAAAATCAGATTTAGGATTAAATCCAATTTTATAGTAAAATATTATAAAATATTATTAGAGACAAAACCACTATTTTGCAAAACAAACAAGGAAAGACTTAATCAATACATAAAATTTTAATAAATAGTCAAAAAAACCGCCACTACAATTGTTTCTTGTCTTGATCGACAATCTTCAGGTGGACTTCCAATAAATAAAACTGTATTGAGAAAAATTATGAGTAAATATATAGCTTGGTAAATTTCTTGTTTTGATGGATAGGGATTTCCATACGAAAAAAACGGTAAAATTCCATTCCTTTTCAATTATTTCTGTTGAGCATTACCGAGCTTTGACAATAATTTATTGTTTTGTTTCTATTTCAAATCCAGCAATCCATGCTTTTCTTGTTCGCTTCCTCAGAGTACGATGGTGGAGTTGCTGCCTTTAAACTGATGGTAAATAGATAGATAGATAGATAGATAGATAGATAGATAGATAGATAGATAGATAGATAGATAGATAGATAGATAGATAGATATAAAAGCAAATTGTGTGATCAAGGCTTTTCCGAATATTGAATATCTTGATGTGCAATGTTATTATAGGTGTAGCACACTTGGTGGCACATCCGTTATGGGAAATCATGTTATCCTCATCTGAAGTTTCTGACAATTAGATTAGCAGAGAACAATATTTCTAAATGTATAAGTGCAATGGGAAAAGAGATAAGAAGCGTTGAAGGAATGGTTAAAGTGGCGAAAATAGAATGCGGGAAGAAGTGTGATGTTACAGAACTGCTGTTACTAATTAAAAGCTGTTACATAAAGGCATCAAGAAAATAACATAAATTGGCTATAAAAATTGTGAAGTATTCTAAAGAAGCTACATCAAAGGAAGGACAGTGACTACCATAACAAAAAAAAACTGAAAGTGAGAAAAGGGATATGTGCAGTGGGCAGTCGATACGGAGATGCAAGCAGACACATATTACGTAATATATCAGTTGTGAGAGAAGATAGGGAAAAATGAAAATAAAAAATAAATTATAACGATGATGCTAACGGTCTGACGGTTGCGTCAAGTGAAGCTGTCAGTAAAATGGGAGTGGAAGAAAGATATGTAATTTCAAGATTGTAGGAGAGGAAGGAGACAAAGAAATATGTTTTAGCTGACGTATAATTGGCGTTAGTAATTAATATTCACGCTATGCGTATGCCTGGTGGTATTACTAGTATTCACATTACCGTTGTTAAATATAGTTTTAGCAAGAATGTAGGTAATAATAATATTAATACTAGGCGTTACATGCGACATTATACTTGAGTTTTCAGTTTAGCCTCCATTAGTTTTATGACAGAAGAAATAGTGAAAGTGTATAATCCCTAAACTATTATTACTAACGTTGATGCTGTTTAATGTAAGCGGTAATGGCAGTATCCGCACCTTTCGTATTGTTATGGTAGCGTGCTACTTTTAGCAGCGACGTAAGCTCGGATCTCTAGTAAACAACTAGTAAACAAATTAAAAGAAGAAGAAGAAGAAGAAGAAGAAGAAGAAGAAGAAGAAGAAGAAGAAGAAGAAGAAGAAGAAAAAGGACACAGTTTAAGGTGGTATACAAAAACGCCGCGGAAGAAGAAGGCTGGCGTCATGAAACTTGAGAATTGTGCAAAAAAAAAAAAGATTACGGAAGAAGTGAATGCAAAACAAGAAACAGAATTGATAGAGAAATATGTACAAATATGCATGGGAGGTGAATGCCGAGACAGATACAAAGGACCGGTGGCTATGGATGAGGAAATCTGATTTAAAGATTACAGAGACAGAAGCACTCATGTACTCGGCTCAAGAATAAGCGTTAAGCACTATGTGACGGTTGTAATAGGCAACATTACCGACAACGACAAATGCAGAATGTGTGGTGAGAGGGTGAAACGGTATGGAACATTGTCAGCAGATGCCTGAAATTAGCACAACGCGAATAGAAAAGACACCATGACAATGTAGCCAGATTGATCCATTTGGAGTTCTGTGGAAATCACTGCCTACAAAGAGCATAGACGTGGTATGCGCAAACCCACGAAGGAGTTACAGACAATGAAAAGCGCGAAATCCTGTGGGATAGAATGATTCAGTGACATCAATTGATCAGACATCGGAAATCAGACATTGCTGTAGGGAATAAAAAAGAAAGGTCTTTCATGGTAATCAACATAGCATGCCCTGATGACAATACGATGAAAGAAAAGAAAAAGACTTAAACAAGTATGACGAGTTGAAGTCGGAAATACGCAGGATGTGGTTAATGATGAGAGTAGACGGGATACCAATAGTAATTGGCACACTTGGAAATGTCAGCTCTCAACAACCAGCAGGGTTGAAAAATACTGGTGGAAGTTTGAAGGTAGAACACCTACAAAAATCAGTATTGATAAGAATTCTTCGCAAGGTTCTAGGAGCAAGACCAGTAAACAAGTGTCAGTTTAGTCTCCTGGCTGTGGACATCTGACACTTTTGTTAATACCCAGCAAAATAAACTGTGAGTTTTTTATCATAAAGTAATAATATTGATAGTAATAATTCTAATAATAATAATAATAATAATAATAATAATAATAATAATAATAATGATAATAATAATAATAATAATAATAATAATAATAATAATAATAATGATGATGATGATGATGATGATGATGATGATGATGATGATGATGATGATGATGATAATAATAATAATAATGGCCTAGAGGGAATAGAAAAGTAAACAGGGTAACGTATTTAAGTCTGCTCCCCGGTGAATGTACGGATTTGAAAAGTCAGCGAAAGTGTATGATCATAAAGCAGTAGGCGTCAGCGTGAATAATGAGTTTAAGATATTATGGGATTTTACTATCGAGTGTCATTCAGTGATTGATGCTACGAGAGCAGACATTGTTGTAGTGGATGAAAGGAAGAAGGAAACCAATATTATAGATGTTATCATACCTGAAGGTGCACGAGGGTTGACAAAACGATGGAAACATTAAAATGTACACGCTACTAAAAACTGGAATTGCATGAATGTGGGTAATGTAACTGTTATAAGTGGTAGAAGTTTGCTGGAGAAGTTGGGATTGACATGAGAGTAAAACCTTCTCAAAATCTAAGTAGCGTGGGGACAGACTCTATGAGGGGTTTGACAAAGTTGTACGCTTTTACAGAATTAATCGGTGCAAGTGAAAACGAGAGCTTTCAGATGCAAATAATAAGAATAAAGTGTTCAAATTTTACCACAAGGGCAGCATTTTTGGGAAAGGGGATGTGTCGATTCCATCGAACATAGTGTAATAATAATAATAATGAGGAGGAGGAGGCCGATGATGGTAATGGTGATGATGATGATGAAGATGATGATAATAATAATAATAATAATAATAATAATAATAATAATAATAATAATAATATTAACGAGCTGGACGTGTGAAAGATTCGCGGAAAACAAAAATTGTTAGCATTTATAAACAGCGTGCTGGTGCCATGAGAAATATTTCTAATATTATGATTGATTGTATTTACGTCTTTAGTTCAAATCCTGCCGAGGTCTACTTTGTCTTTCGTCCTTTCGGTGTCATTAAATTAAGAACCAGTTATGAACTGTGGTTGATTTAATCAACCGGCCCGCTCTCCACAAAAATGTGAGGTCTAGAAAAGTATATTGTGACAGTTATAGATTATAGAAAGTAACGTAACACCAATGACTATACGGTCCAAGCAAAATAATTTCGTTATACAAACGTAAACGGAATTACTTTTTAACCTTACAATACATCGCACATATTCAAATCCAAGCCTTCTTGGTTTAGTGGTACGGAACGCTTTTCTGGTATTCTTTTGTTCTTATACTTGTTTCAGTCATCTGAAACATGCTGAAGCACCACCCTTTAGTCGAAGAAATTGACTCCTGGACTTATTCTGCTCAACAGCTAAATTACAGGGACGCAAATGCACCGACATCGGTTGTCAAGCAATGGTGGTGGTGTTGGGACAAACACAGACACAAACACACACAGAAATGCATACATTATATATATATATATATATATATTATATATATATATATTATATATATATATATATATATATGTATATATATATATATATATATATATATATATATATATATATATATATATATATATAACCATGGCGACTGAAGAAGGATTTTTTTCCTTGTGTTATTTGTCCTGTACTCTATTTTTTTGTTTCTTTTAGTTTAACAAAAATGTCCAGTTCCTTGAGTTTGTGTCTATGTTTTCGTTTCTCATTGTGTTCGACGTTTTTTTTGTGTCCTGTACTCATATATGCGTGTATATATACAAGTAGAGGCAGGTACGTACATATATGTATATATATATGCATATGTTTTATTTATTAATATATTATATGACAGAACACACGCATCTCTTTCTAAGTAAGATTGTTCTTGATATTAATTTTGATGCGCACTCTTAACCTTTCTGTCCCCTCCCTTTCTCAGCCTTCATTCTTTGATTTCCCTTTCTTCTACTTAACTGTCTCTCCCTCTCTCTCATTCTTCACTCTCTCTCTCTCTCTCTCTCTCTCCCTCTCTCTCATTCTTCATTCTTTCTGGTTCCTCACAACCATTCCCCTTTCTTCTATCCCTTTCTCTTACTCCTCCTCCTCCCTCCCGCCGTTAACCCGCGACGAGAGTCTTGCCAGCTTCTTTCTCGCCTGACCTTCTTGAGGTGTGGACGGCAATTTTCTTTGCTCCCTTCGCCGTCCTCAGAAATAGCGTTCGTAATACTTTTTTTCGCTCGGCTTAACAGCCCTTCTTGTCTTGTTATTTTCCTTGTCCTGTCTTTTACTGCTTATATTTTGTACTGCCATTACTGTCCTGTTTTTGTTACCATTTTTACCCCTCTGCAAAAAGATCTCGAATTTTATTTGATTTGCTTTTCGCAGGAGGGAAAGTTTCTATCGAAGATACGTCTCGCCTTCCCCTTCGAAACGTAGAGTAGATGAAACCATGGCGACTGAAGAAGGTGTTTTTTTCCTTGTGTTATTTGTCCTGAACTCTATTTTTTTTTGTTTAAGAAAAATGTCCAGTTCCTTGGGTTTGTGTCTATGTTTTCGTTTCTCATTGTGTTCGACGTTTTTTTGTGTGTCCTGTACTCATACATACGTGTATATATACATGTAGAGGTAGGTACGTACATATATGTATATATATATGCATATGTTTTATTTATTAATATATATATATATATATATATATATATATGTATATATATATATGTGCATATAATATATATATATACATATATATATACATATATACATACATACATACATATATATACATACATACCGTTTGGGAGGTAGTGGTGATGCTGACTAGTGAGATTTTGTTGTTTGCTGGTATGCCGAGAGAGATCCAGCAGACCCCTAACTGCTTCCCCGATCTTAAAGGTGTAATGTGGATATGTAGTGATGACATATCAACAAATGAGCCAGAAATTCTAAGTTTAAAAAATATAGAAAGAAAAAGACAGCGTTGTATTCCGAAGCCAAAAGATGAGTTTTAGCTGAGATGTAATTTTATAATGAAAACAAATTCAAAAATTTTAATTTTGGAGCAAACCACTACGTTTTTAGGTGTATGGCTGCTGTTGAAATGGGTTAAAACAATTGTGTGTGTGTGTACGTATGTGTGTATGTGTGGTTGCTATTAATAGCAATTTGAGGTCAGTTGCACAAAGGAATTTAAAATAGCAACACGCACAATCATATACATACAAACAGACACATACATGCACACATATACACAAACACATACCTAGTGAGAGAGGCAGACAGATACTAAGTGTCAGATAGTCCACAATGAAGTCTTCACCTCTTTCTCTATCCTACCTGTTGCTTTGCCACTGAATAGAATTGTTTTCTCGCTCAGTTTTTCCCTTGCTATTAAAACAATAAACGTCCAAAATGATTCAGTGATTCAAAGGAAAAGCAATTACGAATGTATTAGACAGCTTTAATGTGAGGGCGCGTGGCTTAGTGGTTAGGGCATTCAGCTCATGATCGTAAGGTTGTGAGTTCGATTCCCGGCGACGCGTTGTGTCCTTGAACAAGACACTTTATTTCACGTTGCTCCAGTCCACTCAGCTGGCAAAAATGAGTTGTACCTGTATTTCAAAGGGTCAGCCTTGTCACTCTCTGTGTCACGCTGATTATCCCCGAGAACTACGGTAAGGGTACACGTGTCTGTGGAATGCTCAGCCATTTGCACGTTAATTTCACGAGCAAGCTGTTCCGTTGATCGTATCAGCTGGGACCCTCGTCGTCGTAACCGGCGGAGTCTTTTTTTTTTTTAGACAGCTTTAGTTTTGGATACAGTATCTAATATTTGCTGTGGTTGAAAACACAAAACAAACACCACCTAAATTTGAGTCACCACTCACTCCTCTCTCGAGTTGTTGCTGTAATTTGAAGGGTGCAGCCTTGTCATATTCTGTGTCAGGCTGAATCTCCTTGAGAACTAGGTTAATGTTATGCATGTCTGTGGAGTACTCAGCCATTTGTGAGTGAATTTTATTTTCGTGTACTATTAAAAAATGAAATTGACATCCAGTATTTACTGCGTGTATGTACCACCACCATTTCTTGACAACTTTTCTTTGGATTTACTTATCTAATGTCTCTCTCAGTTTCTCTCTTTCTCTTTCAGTTCCTTTATGTCACTCTTCTCTCCCGCTTTTGATTTAATAAAATGTATATGTATCTATGAATCTACTTCTATTGCGATGAAAGCTGTCACCACTCACTGTCTCTTTCACTCTCTTTCTCTCTCACTCTCTCACTTTCTCTCACACTCTCCCTTTCTCTCTCTCTCTCTCTTACTTCCTCTCTGTCCTCCTCTCTCTCTCTCGCTTTGCCACTTCTTTGAGTAGGTACGTACAAAACAAGAAGTTAGCGTATTAATATTATTGATACAGGTAATAATAATAATAAGAAGAATAAGAATAAGAAGAATGATGATGATGATGATGATGATGATGATGATGATAGTAATGATGATGATGATGAGGAGGAGGCTAATCCTTTCCACTATAGGCACAAGGCCAGATATCTGGGACAGGGGGTTACTCGATTACAGGGTTTCATTTGTAATTAACTTATCGATCCCGAAGGGATGCAAGGCAAAAACGACTTCGGCGGAATTTGAACGCAAAACATAACAACGAGCGAAATGCCGCTAAGCATTTTGCCAGGCGTGGTAACAGTTGTGTCAGCTTATTGTTATTATTATTATTAGTAGTAGTACATTGTTAGTGCTTGTGAAAGTTTTGCGCAGAATGAGTACAAAAGTAGACAAGTCAAAGGAACCCAAAATCTCCACTGGCTACTATGCCATAAGTATGGATATGATGTTACGGGTGCTTGGTACCAACAAACATTGGAAAAGGTAATGGGGGAAAGAGGGAAGGAAAAAAATCTCTGGGATGTTGATTTCCAGACATACAGACTGTTAGAGCACCGAAGGAACGATATAGTGACCTTTATGGGGGACAAGAGCGACTAATAATCGACGTGGCAGTGCCACGAGATCAACAAATCATCATGAAAAAGAGAAAAAGTTGATAAATTAGGAGATCTAAAAAATGAGATCGCTAAGTTGTAGCAGCTACGAGAGACGAAAATAAATGTCATTCTTATTATCATCGGAGCATTGGTTTTAATACCACCCAATATGAAAAACCAAAAAAACATTTGAAATCCTTAGAGATACACTAGAATCTAGAATGCCGCAAAAGGCGGCATTACTTCAAACTGCACGCAAATTGCGTAAAGTACTGTATGTCTGAGATCCTAGATGTGACCTGACAAACAGTCTAAACCCCCGGTAAACACAATAGACAATACCGTCAATCAACAACCTCATGCTATTGTGCACTGTGCGACGTTTTTGATACTACTACTACTACTACTACTACTACTATTACTACTACTACTACTATAAATGTAATTTTATTGTTAATGCCGTTGCTGTTGTTATTATTATTATTATTATTATACTTATTCTCTATTCGTGTTCAGTCACTGTTTTATTGCTTCTCCCCGGGCTTCCTTGCCCGCCAGCTCAAAGCCCTTTCACTCAATCTCCGAGGACACTGGTATAATCGTTCTGATTTCTAAACACGCTTAAACTCTTGCAGTTCACGCTGTGTTATGTACTTCTTTCCTTGTTTCTGCACCCATCTAGTCCTCGAATCCAAGAGTCGTTCAACTGATCAACTCTTGCCTGTAGCATTATTCTCTAATATCCTCGGACACTTAGCCTCAGCCAAGTTTAGTTAATATATTTCAAAACCAAACAGCATTAATTGTTTATAGAAGTTTCAGCTGGTAATTGTTGGTGAAGGCACTACCTTTTACCTTATTGATTGATGCCCTGGCTGAAGTTCCTGTATCATGTCTTGTTCTAACTTCTTGAGAAAGTAGAACATTTACTACAAAATTACATTTTCTAAGTTATTATTATACCTTATTTCAGCAGAAGTTCATAAGAATGTATTGAAAACATTTTGATACGTAGTAGTGGATGTGAACCGACAAATTTCCGTTAAGTGGTGTATTAATCCTTCAAACTCATATAAATGTTAACCCTGTATTATATTCCGGAATTTTATCAAAATCTTGTCATCGTAAAATTTCAAGTAAAACCTAGTAATTAAGGAGACTTCACCACAACTAGCTACCACAATTTAAAGGTGGATTACGAACACCTATCCATTTTACACATAAGTATTTATGATGAATAATATGAACAAGATGAAGATATTCACAATTGTATTTATGTTTTCATTTTCCTTTCTCTCATACTTATTCCGATGTGTCTTTTTTAATGGTTAATGAAATCATAATATTTGTTTACATTTTAAGCCACTCGTTGAAGTTGTTATTTACATTCTGATAAATGGAAATAACACCTGTTTGTACCTCTGTGGTTTTCTTCTTGTTGAAAACATATTTTACATAAAAGCTTTGTGTACAATGTATTTGCGTTTCAATACGGCTCTGACATTTATTTTCGAAGATGTAAAACTTGTAACCCACATGTATAAAAAGTGGTTTTCATTTCATTAAAGCGTACTCTCACACACAGAGACACTCACATTCTCTGTCTCTCTCTGTCTCTCTCTGTCTCTCTGTCTCTCTCTCTTACTCTCTCTCACACACAAACAACCAGAAACACACTCATGTTCACTTGCAGTTGTCACAAATTTCAAAAAAAGTTTCAACAAACAAATACGACACTGAATTTCTTCCTGTCATTTCATTTTAGTTTTAATACTTGTGTACTGCCAAACAAACCTATTTATAAAAATGATTTGACATATACAAATATATGTATTTCACAGATTTCTTTATTTGAATATAGATCTCCATTTATTTAAGCAAAATACTCTAATCATCACATTGTTCAGGTGAATTCCCAGTTCTTTTGACAAGCAAAATATTTTACTAATACTTTTTTGTTTTATTTTTCACCTAATTGTGTTTTTTTTATAAATATATTTATGAAAGTCACTTATATGTTATTTTGAGATACTTTTTATTGGGAATCATTTTCGAATACAGACATTCAGCGGAGTTTTGTTTACCTATATGCTTATTTTTCTTTTAATGTATTTTTCGAAAGTTTATAGCATATTTGTGAAAAATATGTGTTGCTTTGTGAATACGTTAAACAAGATTGTGAAAAATATATTCATAAAAATGTATACAAAAAATTTATTTCCTTGTTCACTGACAATATTGTAAATATATATGAATGTGTGTGTGTGCATGAGCATGTGTTTGGGAGTTGCATGGCTGCCTGTGAACTTACTTCGTTTCCAGATGCTGTGCTAACTAAAATGGTGGCTGAATTAGAATCCCATGCGTGAAATTTATTGGTTATTGTTTAATGTCTTTTCTTTACATTCTTCATGTTTTCTTCCTATTCTTATAGATTGTAAATATCATATTTTTACATATTTGAAATCAGCTTTATATTTAAAAATATTGTTTTGTTTAGTCTTGTCATATTCAACATGACGTGAAAGTACAATGCGTTTATCTGCCTTATTCCCGTTTTTTAACTCCCTCTACCCCCGCAATTCATTTTCCGGTTAGGAACATGAAAGATATTGCAAATTTTGTAGTCATTTTTTTAACACAATCTCATAATTACAAATATTTTTTCACTGTCTTTCATGATATTAGTCGCCTTATGATTGAAAGGCTCTTATAAATATGCAGACACATATGTGTGTTTGACTTGTGTGTGTATGATCCACACTTACACACACATTCCTCCTCCCCTACCATTCTTCTGTCGTTGACAATACTACTCTCCTGTCCTTGAAAATATCTTTCTTCACCTATTTCCTTCCGGTCTTTCAAAATGTGACCTCGTGTGTACCGTTGGCGATTTTTTTCCCTCTGTCTTCCCTTCTCTGGATCTTTCCTTCTCCTATGTTTCCGACGAAGAGCTCCGCTCGAAACGTTAAACCCTCCTTCTTTCCTTCTTTCCTGAGCGTCCAATAATACTATATTTGTTCCACATCCTCGCGTTGTAGTGTTTTTGTGCTTTCTTGTTTGGATTAACTTTATATATATAATATATGAGGGGTGTATTGTATGTGTGTGAATGCATGTATATATATATATATGTATGTATATATATATATATCTATATATATATATATATATATATATATATATATATATATATTATATATATATATATATATACATGATTTATGTGCACATACATAATACACATACCACACATATTTATGTCATAGATGGTGAACACAGAGATACAAAATAGTCATAAAAACGTTTCCCATAAAAATTAACTCACCTAGACGCAAGAGATTATCAGTGAATGTCCGCAATGAATATCCTTTATGTAAGATGTGTGAAACTAAATAAAAGTACATCTACTACATCATGCTAATTAGATTTATATATATTTGCTTACATTCATTAGAGTTTAAAATGTATATATTTAGAGTGTACATTTTTCCACAGCGTGATTTAAAAAGTCAATGATAGCAATACAGGCAAATTGAAATGAATATGACAAAAGGGCTAAAAATAAGGTCTTATGTCGTATCATATTATCGACAAATACTTTAATTTTTAGCTAGCATCATATAGACTGTGTGATCAATGAATATTCGGACTGATGCTATAGTAACGAAGCTAAAACACACAGAGTGAAGCCTCTCGACACAGATTGACCTTAAACTGTGCTGTGCAAGCCCACTAAGTTCTAGCTCTCTTCTGCTGTTTCGGGCAGTGGTTGTATAGCTTGTGATTGTATAGCTTGTGATTGTCGCATTGATCATGACAGATAAAGTTGAGTAGAGAATATGCATCAAATTTTGCCAAAAGATCGGCGATATGTGTTACGAGGCCTCCACTATATTTTAAAACAAGTTTACATTCTTCTGCGCACAATGAAGGATATGTTGTGCAACTGAAACCTGATTATCTTTTTGGTCAGCTGAAAGTAGTTTTCACAGAAATTTGATAGACACGAATCTCACACTCACATCCTTAGCGATAATGGCCTTAAACTGAACGATAACTAATTTGCACATACTCTGATAACTCACAGATGATAACTACAAATGAGATTCTTACCAACACTTACTTCTAAGTCTCAGATATTATTAGAAAGTGCGAGAAGTTCCCTTAAATGAAGAGAGTATGCCTGTTTTAGCATAGCCTTTTTTCCAAAGTACATCAGCTCAAATATTCCCTCTTTCAGTTGCATTTTGTTTTTCTGTTCATTGACTCACATCATGTAGACTGGAGTTGAGTTCGGTTTTCTTCATCTTTGATAATATTCTGGAGTTTAGAATCATCAGCAAATACTTCCACGTTGGTGTGTTTTGTGTATATATATATATATATATATATATATATGGCCTGTTAGCTTAGCCAGAGGGGTGGCGTCATTCGAAGGCTAAAACAATGCGAACGCATAGTGACCAGCGATGTGTAACAACATCTGATGGTCTGGTCGGTCACGTGATCACGTGATATATATATATATATATATATATAATATATATATATATATATATATATATATATATAATATATATATATAATATATATTATTTATACATATATACATACATACATATAAATATACATTCATAACACGAAATATATTTTGCGCCGTGTTCAGAAAATATTTATATTATGTATGCATGTATGTATGTATGTATGCATGTATGTATGTATGTATGCATGTATGTATGTATGCATGTACGTATGTATGCATACGGGCTAAAACATTTTTAAGGATTATATATATTATATATATATATATATATATATATATATAATATATATATATATACATACATACATATACATACATACATATATATATATATATATATATAATATATATACATACATATACATTCATACATATGTATATATATATATATACATAGATAAATGATGTATGTAACTGCGTACCTCCCCTGCCTTCATTCTAGGGAATAGAATCTTAACTTCTTCAGTCTCACCCAGTAGCTGACATGTCGTGTTGAGAAGATCTCCTTTGTGTAGCTTCGATACCTTGCTACGACTTCTGTTGTTAATTTTACAGTGTGAGGACAACAGTTCAGAGCAGTAATTCAAACGGCTTTCGACGAATATCCAGCAGAGGACTATCATGTTTTCCTCTTCCCTCGTCCTGAATGTTCAAAAGAGCCATCCGTTCAACAGTCTTAACTGTATTGCCATATTATTATATTTCTGGAAATATCAATCATTAATCATGTCGATACCAATGACGGGCACTCGTTGCGATTCGCAGATCGCAAGACCCCCATGAGCCATTTTAACCAGTCTGCTTTTATCTGTGCTACGGCGTGTGTTGATAACGGAGGGCTTGGAATTTTTCAGCTTTGAACTGCATGTTATTTTCCTCAGCCCACCTGCATATTGAAACCAACTCCGGTTGCTGATACACAACGTATCAAGGGTTCTGTACCCTCAGAGAGACATTTGCTTCATAACTCTCTCCCTCTCTCCCCCTCTTTCCTCTCTCTCTCCCTCTCTCCCTACAAATATGCACACACACACACACACACACACACACACAACACACACACACACACACACACACACACACACACACATATATATATATAATATATATATATATATATATATATATATATATATGTATATATACTATATATGCATATATGAATATAGGAATGTGTGGGAGCAAGTACGTGCATTCATACAAAAATACCCTGTTGATGTTGAAATTCCAATAAAGTAGGCTTCGATCTGGGTTACAAACCGGTACTTTCTCTATAAGCAAGTGATCTCGATATAAAACTGAACAATACCATTCATAAATACATACATACATACATATATATATATATATATGTATGTGTGTCTGTGTATGTGTATGTGTGTCTATATGTATGTATGTATTTATGAATGGCATTATTCATATATATATATATATATATATATATATATATATATATATATATATCGATTCATTACATTCTGAGTTGTCTTACCGAAAGTAATTTTGCTTGTCATCCACCCTGCGTCCATAAATTGAGGTATCACTCAATTGTAGAGTGTTGAAGGTATAGACTTAGACCTTCTTGTGAAAATTACTAACAATTAGCTAATGCAAAAAAAATGACTAAACACACTCACAGAAACACGCGCATACAAACGCTCACACACATGCAAACAAACAATAAGACTGATAAGTAATCTTACTATAGCAGTATACAAATAAGTTTAATGACGAGACACCTAATTGACCTTCATAAGGTGACAATTGAACATTTATTAAAATTTGTGCCTGACTTATACTAATGATTTGATATTCACCTCTCAACCTTTTCACATAATCTATGTGACCTAATAGTGAAATATTAATTTTAATCTCATCACTCATCGATTCTTAATATACATCATCAATATGTGCCTTGATGATTGAGAAGTTTCAGGTCTACCTACCTATATATCTGACAACCTATCTACTTATCTAACTAGCTATCTATCTCCCCAACTTTATTAATAATACCCATCAAATGTAAATAATGTAAATAATGTGCATAATTCCTCATCTCTTAAATTGTAGAACAATATTATTATTAATAATAATAATGTGACAACAAATGAAAGAGACCGCGATATTATGTTAATCGGAGAATTTACATATACGTACATAATACATACATATATATATATATATATATATATATATATATGGGGGGGTGCGTGTGTGTGTGTGTATTTATGTCAATCAGTATATAGTGTAGGACAATCGGCTGTCGAAATAACGTATGAAAACTCCTCGGAGCTTTTAGCACCGGCATTTCAAACTCTCAGTGCTATCATGACAACTTACTGATTGTCCTATATTATACATGTAAATATATATATATATACATATATGATTAAATTAGATGCTGCGTTAGTCGCATCAAAGGATGGTTTCATCCAAGAAAATATTGGTTCAGTACCTAGTATTTAAGGTGAGTGAATTTCCTACAATAATAGGTATAATAAATTAAATAGATATGGTAGAGTAAATGTGAATAGAATTAAGGTAAGTTTATAGTTAATTAAAGAATGAAGTGTTCATTTATAAAATATGAATAAAATTATTAAATTTAAATATGATGAAGAACACACACTCAAACACATATATATGCATACATACATATATATATATACATGCATGCACGTATATATACATAGAGTTACAAGCAAATACATATACGTATACATATATCCGCAGGTACCCGCATTTTCGTGTATACATACGCAAACATGCGTAAATGCGTATACACACTCACGCACAAACACATGGGTATGTATGTGTGTGTGTGTGTGTGTGTACTCTTCAGACCATCACTCTAAACAGACATTAATGTACATTCACATTGGTCAATTAATTGGGTAATGAAATTTTGAATTATTGTGTATACTATATAGCGTTTCAAAATATTAACACATCCTACAGACTTGCATTGACCACGAAAGGATTTCTTCAAGTAGAAAAAATATAACAAAATTTTACTACCATATATAATAAACAAACACAACATAACATTTGAAGAACAGAGTAGCCAAAGAAATCATCAGTTTTTACTGAATTACCTAGAAAATAGGTGCGATGACCTATGTGATCAGATTCAGTACACACACACATCTTCAACCAACATATCATTCCCATTAAACATGTCCGTACATAAACCTGTCCCAGCTATTGGCATTGAACAAACAAAGCATGTCAATCAAAGCATTTAGAATAGCTCCGACATCAACAGTCCCTCTTTTCTATGTTCTTATTGCATGTACGCTGCGTTAAGGCAATTTCAACTCTCATAAATGGAAACTAAATACATAACTGGAGATCAAATACATAAACGGTGAGATTCATAAACTGACGCTCTGCATCCCTTTCTTCAGCCAAACATTTCCCTCTTACACAACTCCAACATGGATACTGCGCTGAAAAGTCAAACATCTCACCCTCATCCATGCCAATTGTAAGGATGAAAACAGTCACCTTTCTACCTTAATATTCTTGCTATAGATGCAAAATACATATTTTAACATAGCTACTCTGAACGTGTGTCAGTATATAAGGTTAATGACTTAAACATAATTACTCTCAGTACTCTTTCTCAATTAGCATGTAGAATCGAAAATGAGGAAATATGTCATTTACTCGAACATTGCAAGCATATTTGTGTCGGGAGTCATACAATTTTGCTATGACAATTTATAATTCGTGTAACACACATTTCGTCATACTTTTTTGTTACTTTCTTTAGAATGTTTATTTTATTTAACTTAGCTTTGCATCCAATTGAGAAGAAACAATAGTTGTATGTTATTTTAATTTTATATCACTTGTAACTATTAACCCATGTGTATATTATACACTGCTTATTATTTCTTTGTTGAAGATATCCAAGCTTATTGATTCATAAACATTCCTATATGCACTGTAGTTTTAACTACCTTACTGCTGATGTCATTATATATCAATATCAGTACTCTGAATTTACCTTTCATCGAATTTGACCTAGGACAGGATTTTAAACACAAATCTCATATGAAATTTCGTAGTACATACATGTACTCTCTGCAGCAGTGTTTCTAGTTTTTATCAGCTAGAATATCACCCATATATTATGGCTAATTTTCCAACGACAGTAATTTTATCTATGTTCCTC